>NC_061512.1:241757560-241836009 GCF_022539505.1 Lolium rigidum | reverse complement strand
TCAAGGGCATCCTCGAAGACATCCAGCCCCATCTCCCGGTGACACTGCAGGTGAAGCTTTGGCCAGCTGTGACTCTGTCGGTCTTCAGGTCAAGGGTGTAGTCGGCTCGTCAAAGAATTATCCTTCGTCACGCCCAGCTTCCGTTGAGAGCCGATATTGCAGACAAGTGTCAACGGCTCAACGAGAAAAAGGCTGCTTTAGACGCCAAACCGACACTTCAGCCAATAGTGCCGAACTCGAGACCCCGCGTAAGGAACTCGGAGAACCTTGAAGAGAGGGTCGGGGTGACCAAGCAGCTTATCCAAGACAAGGAAACCCTCATTGCCCGCTCTCAAGAGGAAGCAAAGGCCTCACAGCCGATCCGAAGACCGATCCGGCTGAAATTCGTGCCCTGAGCAGGCAGCTGGTGACGGGCAAAGACGAGGACGACGAGGCTGAGATCGCTGAGGTGGATCTTATCCGTGCTGACGCCCTTCACGCCCTCAACGCGTTTCTTCAGTAGAGCCTCTCTGTGTAAGCTGATAAATGTTTTGCTGAACTTGTACCTCTAGAGTCGATGGCTGTGCATCGGCTTTTTACATTCTGAAGTCGATGTCTTTGCATCGGCTGTATTTGTATATTGTTGTCTTCGCATATTTTCTCAAGTCGATGTCTGTTCATTTTTTTACTGGCCGATTTTTCTATCGGCCCCCAATATTTCACTGCCCATGTATCGCACATGTTCATCGCACATGTTCATCCGATTAGGTGCCCCCGAGCCGAATCTGTCAGTAACTCGCAGATATCGGCTCGTAGTTAACCAAGGCACCGTACTTGAACATCGGCTCCGTCGAGACCAATGTTGACTTCTTCCGAGTTCATCAGCCGATATAAACCCGGACCCTAGCTTTCCGTCACTGTTAGATCGACACCGAACACGGGCAAAACGTATGGCGAGACGATATGGGCCGATTGCTGGAATCGGCCCCCATTTTGATTGTATTGCTCAATGAAGGTTTACATCTTGGTCTTGCTTTACTACAACTACGTGACATGCTTGAGACAAGACTATCCCTTTTTATTTTTTGGGGCCGATCGCAAGGATCGGCCTTGCCACGTACTTCTATAGATTTTGCTCTTGTTACACGGTCAGGCCGGTGGATAAGACCAGCCTCACCCCGTTTTTTGTCACGTCGATGCGCTCGCAGTCGTCCAAAGTGATGCCTGAGAGTGGCTTCTCAAAGATAACTGGCCGTGGACCGCAGTCAAGTTGTGCCACGAGTGCTTCGTCTAATCTCGGAGCACAAAACTCCGCTGGAAGGATGAACACCATGTTTGTGCCGGCCGATGTCTCATCATCGGCTTTCCTTTGTTTGGGGCGCCATTCTTTCTTTTGTGGTCGGCCTTCTTCGTCCGGAGTTCGCTGAATTTTCGCGGCCGATCAGGCCGCGCCTTCCTTAACGTGTGCGGGTATAACCTTTCGGCTTCCTCCAAACCACGTAGTCGCTGAACCCTGCGCTTTTGGGAACGGCTGAGTCCATCAGGGCACCACCTTGGCCGGTGGTACTTATCTTCTTCTTCTTCATCGTCGTCTTCTAACTCCTCGAGATCTTCCACCCGAGAGGACTCAGCTTGCTTGTTCCGAGATGGGAGAGGCACTGACACGTCTCCTGCACCCTTCTTCTTCTGTCTACATTCTGGGCAGTTGCCGATTGTAGGCAATCGGCTCATTCCTGAATCCCAGCAGTGTCTGAAGAAGGGACAGTCCCAGTGCCTATCCACGTCGTCTTGCTCTTTTGACTTTTCCTTGGCGTGGCGCTCATATCTCTCCTCGTCGCGATCATGCCGACGATGTCTCCTAGCGTCCCTGCTAGCCGGACGATCTCTTTCGTCATCGTCGTCATATCGTCGGCGTTGGTCGTATTGACTCACGTATTTGTTGAGGAGGTGATCAGAGAGAGGTCGCTAATATCGCACATTCTTCACTTCTCCCTCTGTGATGTAGCGCTTGCCATCGTGCCGGAGCCGATCGCGTGGAACGGCTTCCTCTTCGTCCTTGTTATGAGAGCGGCTGCCCTCGTCTCTGTCCTTACCAGAGTGGTGTCCAGGTCCTACCATGTTGATGCTGAATGAGAAACCTGGCTGGCACCTCCCAGGGTAAGTGCACTCCACCATGTTAACGGCGGGAAAAGGGTGTGTGTCGACTTTCATGGCGTACTGGCTGAAAATTAGACGCCCTTGTTCTATCGCCATTTGGATCTGCTGACGCCACACCCTGCAGGTCGTTGGTGGTATGGGTGAACGTGTTATGCCACTTGTAGTATGGCTTTCCGTTCAGCTCCTATGCCGTGGGGATTTTGTGGCCTTCAGGTACCTTTAACTGCTTCTCCTTAAGTAAGAGGTCGAAAATTTGCTCAGCTTTGGTCACGTCGAAGTCAAACCCTCTTGGAAGACCTTGTGGCTTAACCCATTTGCAGGACACGGGGCTTGCCCCCGAGTCCATTCAGCCATCGCTACCTCTTGATCTCCCGCGAGCCTTCATCTTCATCTGCCTCAACCAGGACTACCGCACGCTTGAATTTATCCCGGTACAACTCCGGGTGGCGCTGTTCATATAATGACAGCTTCGAACCATATGCGCCGGTGAAGGGTAGTCTCGCTTGAGAAGCCATATCCTTGATCGGTGATGCGAGACCCACCACCGCCAACTCGACCGCTTCTTTTTCGGTCAAACGAGCCGAATAGCATCGGTTCCTAACGGTCCCGAAGCGCCGGATGTATCTCGACACTCGTTTCTCCGCGCTTCGTCGTAATTGTGCTAGATCGGAAATGCCAGCCTCGGAAGCCTCCGAGTGATACCGCATGTGGAACTCGTTCTTCCAACTCGCTTCCAAGTCCGGATTGAGTCCGGTGGCAGCGATGTGTACCACCCGAAAGCCGATCCTGTGAGGGACTGTGCGAAGAACCTCACACGTAGTTCATCTGATGCTGAGATCGTGCCCAGCTGCGCCAAATATCGGCTCACATGCTCGATTGAACTGGAGCCATCTAACCCACTAAACTTGGAGAATTCAGGGAGCCGATATTTGGGTGGTAGTGGGATCAAATCGTACTCGTTGGGGTATGGCTTGGAATAGCCGATTGCCCTCCTTTTCGGCACCATGCCGAACTGGTCTCTCAAGATTGTATCGATCCGATCCGCGGTGCTGGCTGCAGGAGTCGAGCTCTGAAGATTCGCTGGAGTGGCGTACTTAGCCAGCCACGCCTGCTTCTCACGCTCTGAGCTAGCTGCAGGAGTTGAGCTTTGGAGGTTTGTTGGAGTGGCGTACTTAGCCAGCCACGCTTGCTTCTCAAGATCTGATCCGAAGCTCCTCCCGTTGTTCCGAAGTCCCTACCGTTGCGGTCTCGGTTCGTGAGTGCCCGATTCATCGCAGTCCGGCACGTATGTGCACGTGTACCCGTGAGGGATCTCCTTAGGCGCCTCATACAAGAACTGGTAATCACTAGGGTCACCACCGATCTTGTAGACGACGAATGCCGGTGAACTCGGCACTTCTGGTGCTGCCAACGCGAACGGCAGCGGTGGTCGGGATCGGAGTGGTATCTCTCCTTGGTGAGTCCCTAGAGCAGGTCCCGACGGAGAGTACCGATGCCTCATGATTTCCTGGATCACCCGAAGGGCGACACGCTCCAAAGTGTTCACCAGTGCTCTCGGAATGGCGGTGCAGCGAATGAGCTACCATGAAATTAATCTCCGACGCAGACCGGTGCGTTCTTCAAGGGTAGACAGGTCCACTCCATCGAGCGCGCCTTCGGGTGAGAACCCTTTCCACCTAATGCCGTGTGAGCGGGTCCTCCGGAAAGAGCCGATGAGGTCGGCTTCGAGGATAGCTTTGACCTCGTCATACTTCTTCTTGAGCTCCTCGCTCGGATCTTCGTACGTGACCGGAGTACCTTCCGCCATCTCAGATGTAGATGGCGATGCGCTTGATGTCGAAGACTGTCCCACCGGGCGTGCCGGAATGTGTTGCGGTCGAAACCCACCGGCGAGCAACGACGGGCAACACGAAGAGAGCCGGGAGGCTCCCGCAGCTGCGGCTGGCCCTGGTCCCTCGAGCGACGGCCCGCAAAGCCTCGGCACGCACGTCCGATGCTCGGTGCAAGGCGTGCCACCTGACCTATACCTGGTCGGGAAGGTGATGGATTTGCTTCGCTTAGTTTCCTGCAGGGCATACACGTAAACATTAAATACGAGCCTCGATCGGCTCTCGAAGTTGTCCTGTGAATCGGCTCAAGGAGCCGATCCACCCATGATTCGTATGAGGTCTACGATCACATGGTGGTCCTGCTTGATCAATATAAAGCTAAAACGACCTACGACGATTTAGGGTTTTCACCACATAATCGGAACATCCTACGCGTGATTGAGCCTGGCAGCCGCGCATGGTGATAATAAACCAACCCTAGACAAGGCCTAAAAACCAACATGAAGTTGATCCCCGGAACATCTTATCTAGGGCTAGCAAACTACACCCTACGTGCTACTGGATCCTTCAATCCGTTTGCAAGGCCTAACTATGCAGATATTAAACTAATCCTTAAAGAACAAGGAGCAATCATAACGGATCGGATCTACTAAACAATGATCAAGCGAGGTGCCGCCCTTACACCTAAGATAGGTGTAAGGGCGGCTAGACGTCTAAGGGTTGCATGGACAGAAGCATGTGACACGATGAAACAATGCTAACCCTAGCACATCTATGATAACTACGTTGCTCGCCATCAACAAGGCTTCAACACGAGCAACGCATGAATCAACGAATAAATGTATACGCTCTAGATCGCAAGATGCGATCTAGGCAGCATGATGCTTACCCGGAAGAAACCCTCGAAACAAGGGGTTGGCGATGCGCCTAGATTGGTTTGTGATGAACGTGATTGTTGTTTTTCTCAATAACCCTAGATACATATTTATAGTCCGTAGACTTTCTAACGTGGGAATAATCCCAACCGTGCACGAGCCAAATTCTATCTAACCGACACGTATCCTACTATATTTACGGATACACGGGCAAACTAGCCCAAACTTTGTATACAAGGCCGATTCATGTATTTCTTCCGTGTATATTCTTCAAGCCCATCTTAATCGCGGCCCACCTCTGATCCGGTCAAATTCTGGTGATAACACCTTTCAACCAAACAAACTCTTTGCAAGCTTCAGCAATTGCCATATATTCTGCTTCGGTTGTAGATTGGGCAACAACACGTTGTAACGTTGCCTTCCAACTCATAGCACATCCACCAATAATGAACACATAACCCTGTGAGGGACCTTCTCTTATCCAAATCGGCAGCATAATCTGAATCCACATAGCCCGTGAGTCCCTCACCGATCTTGCCAAACTTCAAGCAAGCTTTGGATGTGCCACAAAAGGTACCTGAAAATCCACTGAACAACTTTCCAATATTCTTTACCACGATTAGCCATGTATTGAATGACCAAACTCATAGCATATGATAAATCATGGCAGAACAAACCATGGCATACATGAAGGAACCAACAACACTAGAATATGGAACTCGTGACATGTACTCAATATCTTCATCAGTACTAGGACATTGCAATGCTGACAATTTGAAATGAGAAGCAATAGGTGTACTAACAGACTTTGCATCATGCATATTAAAACGATGAAGAACTTTCTGGATGTAGTTTTGCTTGACTAAGAAATAACACACTAGAATTTATGCCTCTTGTTATTTTTATACCTAGTATTTTCTTAGCAGCACCAACATCCTTTATCTCAAACTCACTACTTAATTGTGACTTTAAAGTAGTGATCTCTTTCTTGCTCTTGGCAGCAATCAACATATCATCAAGATATACCAGCAAGTATATTGGTGATTCATTAACAAACTTGATATAAACACAACTACCATACTGAGATCTTTTAAACTCATGTGCAAGCATAAATGAATTAAACCTTTTATACCACTGTCTTGGACACTGTTTCAAACCATAAAGGGACCTATTCAACTTGCAAACAAGATCCTCCTTGCTAGGCACAACAAAACCTTTAGGCTGGTCCATGTATATCTCCTCCTCAAGCTCACACCATGCAGAAAAGCAGTCTTTACATCTAGCTGCTCAAGCTCAAGATCATGCATAGCCACAATACGAAAGAATGCACAAATGAAACTATGCTTCCCCACCGGAGAGAAAACATCATTGTAATCAATACCTGGAATTTGGTTGAAACCTTTTGCTACTAACCTTGCCTTAAACCTCGGAGGCTCATTAAGAGACAAACCTTCCTTTCTTTTAAATATTCACTTACAGTGGACAGCCTTCTTTTGTTTAGGAAAGTGCACAACATCCCAGTGCCATTCTTCTCAAACGATTGCATCTCCTCTTGCATAGCAGAAATCCACTTCAAGCGGTCAACGGATGCAATGGCCTCAGCATATGTAACAGGTTCAGTATCATGCTCCACATGTTCAGTAGAACTCAAAGCATGATGAACAAGATTACATTCTTCAATTAAACGAGGACGTGGACCTTTGGTACGCCTCTATCTATCAGCATCAATGGAACTATTTGTTCACTGCAAAACATATGGTGAGTGCTGAACAACAGTATTATAATTTTCAGCAACTTCGTTTTCTTTCTCCTCCACGTGCTCCACCTGCACACTAATCCTCTGTGGCTCATCATTAGAAACATCATAAAAATCAGTAGCATCAGAAACATTTGTAGATGAACTCTTATGAAACATGACAGCCTCATTAAACACAACATTCCTGCTATGCAAAACTTTCTTAGTTTTAGGATTCCATAATCCGCATGCCTTAACTCCTGAACCATAACCAAGAAACACGCACTTAACAACTCTAGGCTCTAACTTTCCATTATCAACGTGAGCATAAGCGGTGCAACCGAAATTCTCAACTGTGAATAATCAGCAGGTGAACCAGACCATACCTCAATAGGAGTTCTCTTATCAAGCGGAATGCAAGGTGACCTGTTTATCAAGTAACATGCGGTGGAGGCTGCTTCAGCCCAAAAATATCTATGCATACAAGCATTATACAACATGCAGCGAGCCTTGGAGATGATGGTTCTGTTCATCCTCTCTGCCACACCATTCTGTTGAGGGGTATATGGGATGGTGTGGTGCCTGACACTGGCGGAGCTATGTAGGGGCCGACCTGGGCCGTGGCCCGCCCAGGATTTTCGCCAAAAGCCTATATACATATGTATTGTTGGCCCAATATGCTAGAACCAGTACATAAACCAAGCATGCAGGCAGGCTCGCAACGGGTCGCAGCGACCCAGTGCATGCAATGACCTCCTATTCCACGTTATCTTGGCTAGTGAGGGAAAGCCCAATACGAAAATGGCCCAAGTAGACATACGGCGCTCCTTTGGCTGCTCGTTGATTTTCCTGAAACATAAGTTGGCACTAGTAACAAGCAGTTATATTTGTTACTACTCGTTTTGCCAGATTTCTCTATTACCCCTAATTTCTCTCTTGCCCAAAATTCTTGGTTAGCGCCTTAATAGCATGATTTTACGCTCAAATTTCCCCAAATTCTTATCTAGTCCATTAAATTTTTCTCACTTTTAGTCTGGCCCACCCAACTATTTCGTTCTAGCTCCGCCACTGGTGCCTGACAATGCCTTCATCGCTGCAATAATCATTGAAGATAGTAGAACAAATTTTGATGCCATTGTCAGTACGAAGCAATTTAATTTTCTTTTCTGTTTGCTTCTCTACCATAACTTTCCACTTTCTAAACGCATCAAATACATCTGACTTATGTTTCAGAAAGAACGGCCACACTTTTCTGGAGTAATCATCTATGATAGTAAGCATGTAATTTGCACAACCAAGAGAAGTCTTGCGGGAAGGTCCCCACACATCAGCATGCACATAATCTAAAATCCCTTTGGTGGTATGAACGGAAGCATTGAATTTAACTATTTTATGCTTACCAAAAATGAAGTGCTCACGGAACTCAAACTTACTCAAATTGCAGCCATCTAGCGGATATCTCCGGTGTAATTCGTCATACCATGTTCACTCATATGTCCAAGACACATATGCCACAGATTAGTTTTATCATGCTTATCAGGAATAACAGCAGCAACAATACCAAACAAAGTGCTACCTCTAAGAACATATAATTTTGCAGAATTCATATCAACTATCATATGAACGAGAGAACCTTTTAATACCTTCAGAACTCCGCGAGAACCGAAGTGTTTGTACCCATCAACATCAAGGGTACTGAGAGAGATCAGATTTCTGGCCATGCCAGATATGTGTCTCACATCTGTCAGAGTGCGTGTCATGCCATCATGCATCTTGACCTGAACGGAGCCAATGCCCACGATCTCACGTGGGTTGTTATCTCCCATACGCACAACAGCGCCACTCTACACAAACTCATAAGAATTGAACCAGTCTTTGTTACAGCAAATATGAAACGAATATGCAGAATCAAGGATCCACTCATCATTACCCGAAACACAACCAGCAAACACAACTAGGCAATCGTCATCAGAATTATCACTAGAAACAACAGCATCCTTACCATCACCATCAGATTGGCTTTTCGGTTGGTAAGTACCATTTCTTTTCTCTTTGTTCTGCAACTTCAAGCAATCATCAATATTGTGGTTAGTTTTCTTACAATACTTGCAGAACTTACCATCTCGTCCCTTGGACTTAGAGCGACCTCTGTCGGTCTTGCTCTTATCTCTGTTGTAGTTGTTGTTTCTGTTCTCGGTCCTGCCTCGGACCTGTAGTGCTTCTGCCTTAGATGACGAACCCTCTGCCTGCACCATAGATTTCATCTTTTCCCTCTACTAGAGGGCCTCATAAACTTCGGAAAGGGTTAGTTCATCACGGCTGTATAACAAGGTGTCTCGCAAATTCGCAAAAGAATTTGGCAATGAGACTAACAGTATAAGAGCGAGATCCTCATCCACATAACTTACCTCCATGGACAGCAAATCAGAAACGATCTCTCTAAAGATCGATAGGTGGTTCATCACTGACGCACCTTCTTGCAGCTTGTGCGAGAACAACTTCATCTTCACGTGCATCTTACTGGTTGGATCTTTGGACATGCAGATCGATTCCAGTTTCAACCACAGCGTCGCTGCGGATTTCTCAGCTAGCACTTCCTGCAAGATATTGTTGGATAGATGAAGCTGAATTAAAGAAAAAACCTTACGGAAGAAAGCCTTCGGCTCAAGCCTACCGGCGACGGGTCTCGTTCTGCTCGTCAGAAGTTAGCCTCCCTTTAGAATGAATTTGGATCACAATACAACAGGAGTGAGGGTGGGGGAGGCGGCGGGGGTTAGGTTTCCGCCTCCTCGGTCGCCTAGAGGAGACGACGCGAGGAGATACGCACGGGTTACGCATTTGCGGTTATCTAGACCAACTACTCATTCGACCCCTCCTCTAGTCATGTGTGAACCGTCAATATAAGTTCTTTTAGACTAGAATTTCGTTACAAGTCATTCTTATGTCAGTTATACATCTTTATTGGCATCCTGTAAGGTTGGCGTTAGTTTGTTTTCATGACTCAAGTGGTCATCGCCTCGGTTCGGTTATAACATTCCTTGATCAACCAACCTCAGGGTCAATGGAAGGTACAAGGTCACGTACTGCCTTGTCACTAAAAGGTTTTTTATTCTCAAACAAGAGTTTCATTACAAGTTTTAGTGGCGACCCCTCCTCTAGTCATGTGTGAACGTCACGTCAGACTGTCAATATAAGTTTTTATTTCTCGGACTATAATGTTGTTACAAGTCATTCTTATGTCAGTTGTAAATCTTTCGTGGCATCTTGTCAGGTTGGCATTAGTATGTTTTCCATGACTCAAGTGGCCGTTGCCTCGGTTCGGTTATAATATTTCTTGATCAACCAACCTAGCTACAGCAGGATTGTTAAGTGTCAATGGAAGGTAGAAGGTCACGTTCTGCCTTGTCACTACAAAAGTTCTAAATTTTCAAACAAGATTGTTATTACAAGTTTTAGTGGGGGCCCCTCCTCTAGTCATGTGTAAACGTCACATCAGACTGTCAATATAAGTTTTTTCTTTTCTCGGCTAGAATGTCGTTATTCTTATGTCAGTCGTAAATCTTTCTTGGCATTTTGTCAGGTTAGCATTAGTTTGTTTTTCATGACTCAAGTAGTCATCGCTGTGGTTCGTTTATAACAATAATTCCTTGAACAGCCAACCTAGAGCAGGCTTGTTCAGTGTGAATGGAAGCTAGTAGAAGTCAGTCACTACAGAAGTTCTAAATTTTGGAACAAGCGTGTCATTACAAGTTTTTGTGACATCGGTTGTGATTAATTTTTTCACGTCATAGTGCTGTTGGGTATTAGTATATAGACAGTCTGTATTCATTCATAGGTACCATAAAAGAGCTTTAGTATTAGTAATACATATAGTGGCAGGAACGTGCTTCGGTGACTTTGTCAGCTCACAAAGTCACTGACTTTGAGTCACTTACAAGTGGATCCAAGTGGGACTCTTCAATATGTGGACCCCATCTGACCCCACTTGTAAATGACTCAAAGTCAGTGACTTTGTGGGCTGACAAAGTCACTGAAGCTCAATCCATAGTGGCAACCCCTCCTCTATTCATGTGTGCACATCAGGTTAGAATATCAATACAAGTTTTTTTTTTCTCAAACTTGAATGTCTTTACAAGTCATTCTTATGTCAATTGGTAATCTTTCTTGACAGTTTGGTATTAGTTTGTTTTCATGACTCAAGTCGGGTAAAGTAAACGGTCTCCAAAATAAATTGGCTTGGCTTAGCTATAAAAGGGGTAGCAGGGTAATCCAGAAGGCAACACATAGCCGGATAGGAAGGAAGCCCTAAGCCTACTAGGATCAGAGAGTGAAAAAACCATGGATGCCCCCGGAACCTCACCCTCTCACCGCCGACATTCCCTTTTCCAGCTAGTGTACATAACAGTGCTCATCTCCGCGGGCGTCCTCGCCATGTTCCTCCTGCATGTGCTGGGTTCCTTACGCCGGAGGTCGAGCAACAAGGCCCTCCACGCTGTCGTATTGGGAGCTTACACGCTCTCATACTTACTGGTGAGCTACAGCCTCGGGCTCATGCAAGACTCCGATGACTACTTCAACGAGTTTGCTGTGTGGGCCGTGTGCTTGCTCATGCTCCTCGGCGGCACCGACAACCTCATGGCGTGCAAACTCGACGAAGTTGACAACTGGAAGAGCTTCCACGTGAGGCACCTCTTCAAGGGAGCACTGGTGGTGCTTATTGTCGCGGTCTATGGTGGGGAAGTGAATGAATACCAGAAGCCGCTCTGGGGCATCTTATGTGTTAATATCCTCCAGTCATGCGTGCGGATCAAGTCCATGAGGGATGCGAGCAAGTCCAACCTGCTCTCCAAGAATGTGAAGCCAATCTCGGACTACATGAAGGGTGAGGATAAGCGGCAGCTTTCTTCGGCCGTGACCATGAAAGGCTATAGGTATGTTGTCGCCGGCGAGCCTAGTCTGAGAAAACATGGCAACGAAGCCATGGATGGGTCAAGGGACGACAAGGAGATCACCACCGTCGAGCAGATCTATGAGTGCGAGGGGAGCTTGTTATCCTCCAAGTCCAAGAGAGGTATGCGGCTCAAGGACATCTGCCTCTCCATGGCTCTATCCAAGATGCTCAACCGAAGGTTCGCGGGCTTCGAGCTAGCTGAGGTGAAGGCGAACCGTCAGAAAACCAATGACTTTGTGTTCCAGGGTCTGCTTGCTGGGGACAACAAGTATGAGCGGGCGTTCAGGGTCATCGAGGTAGAGCTTGGTTTTGTGTATGACTTGTACTACACCAGGTATCCTTTCCTCTACCAAAAGATCCGCCACTTCGCGCTCGCTCTTCCGGTGGCCATGGTTACCTTCTGCTCGTGGCTCACCTATGAGCTCTCTGAGAAACACAAGATCAAACAAGGTGAAGACGTCCCTCTGACTGCCACCCTGTGTTTGATGGCTGTTGTCACATTCTTGGAGGCATTCCAGTTGTACCTGCACATGGCCTCAGATTGGTTTAAGGTGGCGATGATCCGGGGCTACGTCACCAGGCATTATTTACAAAGAAGTGGTTGTACTTGTTTCTCTAATATGGTCATCGGCCTTGTGCTGAGATTGAAGGCACTCCGGCCATGGGAAAGCAAGCTCGGGCAGTACTCTCTCCTCGAGAAGTACAACAGCACCCGTTACAGAAGCAATTGTTGTCATGTTATTACACTATTCCTGGTTGACAAGGCCAAGAAGGGGCGCAAGAGAGGGGATCTTGTCAAGCTGTCAATACAAGTGAAGCGAGCAGTCATTGATTCCCTCATCAGAAGCAAAGGTCAGCTGGCAAACGGAGCAAGGTCATTGCAGGACAATGGCGTCCACGAGCTGCTCTCCTGGGCGTGTGCTGCTAGTGACGAGACGCTCATCCATTCCATACTGGTGTGGCACGTCGCTACAACCATTTGCAAGAACCAGCTTGATGCTGAACCGACCAAAGGTGCCAAGCAGATTGCCGCCGAAGATAGGAGTGCGGTCGGCACAGCTGCGCCCTCCGTCCAAGATAGCAGTGCGGTAGCCTCCAGCTTGTCACAGTACTGTGCATACCTCGTTGCTTTCTCGCCAGACCTCCTGCCGGGTCACAGCTATGACTCGGAATCCATTCTCGATCAATCCATCGAAGATGCACGTAGTTTCGCACCACTCAAAGGCACCAAGAAGATGAAGGATAAGTGCAAGATACTTCTGAGCAACAGCGACACCAGCATAAATGACAATCACCCCGTCGCTCAGGGCGCTCGGCTTGCCAGGCAGCTGATGGAGATCCAAGACAAGCCACTGCGGTGGAAAGTGCTCTCAGATTTCTGGGCAGAGATGATGCTCTACGTCGCACCGGGTGACGACGGCCAGGCCCGGGCGCACCTGGAGGCTCTGGCGAGAGGAGGGGAATTCGTCACGCACCTGTGGGCGCTGCTCACGCACGCCGGCGTGCTGGAGCGTCCCCCAACTGGATCAGAGGCTGCCTGATCGATCCAACCCCAGCACTATGCATATGCCCATGCGAGACTGTAACTGGGATGCATCACTAAAAAAATGTCAGTGACGAAACATTGTATTTTCACTAGTGTATTGTTTGCTTTTACATATGCGCTATGGTCAACTTGTTGCTCTCAGCAATCGTTTATTGACTTCTCAAACTTGCGCTTTACCAGATACAACAGTGCAAACATGTTTCTAGGTAGTCAATTCCTGTCACAGCCTAGAACAATTCCTTACACGAGGAAGTCACAACTCAGGAGAACCTCCAGTGACAAAGATCCTCAAATAAGACTCTCTTACAGAAAGGAAAGAAGAAGAGAAAAACAACTATATCTGGTGCTAACAGTACGCTTCTCTTGGTGTCCTCAATCAACCATGGAAGAAAATAAAGAAAGTAATCTGATGGGGCCTGTCTCGTCTTCTCCTGCGACGGCGGTGGCGACTCCCGCGCCGCCGTTTCCGTTGACGATCGACGAGCTTTTCCCGCCGGCGAACGTGCGCCCGGCTCCTCGGGTTCTGACGCAGTGCTCGCCGCCGCCATCCCCGCGTCCTCCTGATGGAGATCGCCCGCGTGGCGGGCACTACATCGATCCGGGGAGGTGGGCGAGGTGGGCCGCGCCGCCACGGACGACGGAACCAGGGATCCTCGCATCGCATGCCTCAGTGTTGGGCGCCCAGGAGTCCTCGTCGATTCTGGGCCTCAGCCCACATGCTACAGTCGCCATGGCGCAGGATCTCCACACGTGTCCGAGCTCCGTTTCCCCGCCGATGGATCCTAATGGAGGTCGCTGGCAGGTAGGGTCAGGTAACCCTAATCCTCTCCCTATACCTTCCCAGACCGCCGCCCCCTGGTCAGATCTCGACCTCCTCCTGGATCATTTCTGGTCCTCGTCTAGGGTTTCACCCCCTAGATCCACTTCCTCATCTGATTCGTTTGGCTGGTGGCAAGGTAAAGTTGCTGGTGATCCTCGTTCCTTTGCCGAGGTTGCTGCTTCTCCTCCTCGGGCTCCGATGGGCGATGGTGGTGGCCGGTACTCGGGGAGAGGAAACCGCGCCCCTGCTGGCAACAGGGGGCGGGGGAGGAACGTTTGGCAACGGGACGAGGTGGTGGCCCAAACCTCTTCCAACAATATGGGGCGGGGGTCCGGATCTCATCACTCCGGCGACCGCTGGGAGGCGGCGGCGCGTGGCGCTGAGCAGCGCCGCCAAGAGGTGATTTCCCCTGCTAGGAGCATGCTTCCTGCTCAAGGCTCTGGCCCTACTGCTCCGGTAACATCTGATGATCCTCCTTGTCTGAACTGCAATATAAGAGGTCATTACACTGCTCGCTGTCCTACCATTCGCTGTGAGCGTTGCAAGCATCTGGGTCATATCTCACAGATCTGTCAGGTGGTGCTTCCTTGGGAATGTATCCCTGCTATGTGTGGTTTCCAAGCCCTCGGTAGAGGTTTCTTTTACATGCCTGATCATAGCACTGCAAAAAACACCAAGGAAAGGGCCAGTAGTGTGGTGATTACTATCACGGAAGGGAATGCAACCTCCAGGGAAATTGAGCATGAATTCAACATCAATTTTGGTGAAAGCTGGAGGTGCACAGCCGGAACCATTGGGCCTAACCAAGTATATCATGAGGTTTCCTACACCCAGGGAGGTGGAACGTCGCTGTGTGCTATGGCTCCTCTATGCGTCTCAAGACGGTTGATGCAACTCGTCGGGTTAACTTCTTGGACAGCCTCCATTGGCGCCAAGGCTCCCTTACGGAAAGCCCGGGTCGAGAATAAGTAATATTCCTTTGGACAAACGGGTCGAGGAGAACGTCTTCTATGCTTGGGTCTACTGGTGGGGGTTTCTCTAGATTTAGATTCGTCTACTCTTCACAAGCCGGAATATGTCAGAGTTCTGGTGGGTTGTAGAGATGTGGATCTCATCCCGGATTCTGCTGAAGGTTGCCTGGGAGATAACTTCTATGACTTCTTCTATGAGATTGACAAAGTTATAGTGGGGGGGCCTCCTAAAAAAGATGCTACAACCACTTGTTGGCAACCCTGGTGCTCCCTCGCCCAAAAGAGCCAGAGTGGAGCAGAGGTCTACAACTGTTGAAGAATCCTCCGAGAATCAAGCATACAGCAGTCAGACCGAGGCTGTTAGACATGGCGGGAACTATGATGGCTCGGATGCTATTCGAGGAAAATGATATGGAAAATGAATCGAGGAAGAGGACAGTGCAGGTGGGAATGAGCTGCTGATCGAATCCATGGCAAAAGAGCATGAAGGCTGCTGAACTCTGCGAGTACGGTTGCTCCGGCTAATAGCTGGCTTGTCCCCTGTTCCATTATTCGAGAAAATGCATGAGCCGGTTCATGAACATGCTGATGTTGTGCAATCCATGCTGCTTCCTCACTCTTACACCCTCTCACATGATGCATGGCCTCCACTGCCTTCCATTACTGAAGTTACTGATGATTCAAACTCTCCTCTGATTGGGTCACCGGCTTATGTTGTCCAATCGCCTGATGCTTCTCCTGAAGAGATCCATGACTCCGATTGCACTATCCCTGATGCTTCACCAACAAGATGTAGCTCGAGGCTCCAGCCCCAGATCAATGTGAATATCATGGACAAAGTGGCAAATGTCTCCAAGAAAAGGAATCTTGAAGGTACTTCTGACTCCTCCCAAAACCACTGATTCCAATAATTCTTTCGCTGCTCTTTCGGATAATGCTTTGATGCTTAAGGCTTTTAAAATGGGTGTTAACATTCACGATAATGATTTCACTACCATTAACATGATCAGAGATCTTGAAACTGCTAGAAGTGATCTGTCTAGTAAAAACAATATGGAAAAACAACCTTCTTCTATCTTGTTTATTGAAAATAATACTGGCGATACCACTCCGCTTTCTATGGAATGGGCTTCTTGCTCTGATATTGATGATTCCTATACGGTAGTTGAAAGTAGAAAGAGCAAGTCTGCTAGAAAGAAACCTGTGGTGGTGATTTCTAGGCCGAAGACTAGGAGTCAAAAATGTTCCGATGATATTCTTGATAACAAATCTACCCATGCTCCTGGTAGAGTTGTCGGGAAAAAATCAAAACCTAGCCGTTTTAAATGAAAGGTTGTTTCGGAATTGTAGGAGTGTGGGGAAGAAAGGTGTGGTTTCCTGTATTAAAGATATGATGCACGATTATTCGTTAGATTTCATTGGCATTCAGGAAACTATGAAAAAAGATTATAAAACGAGTTTTTTCAGAAATTTGGATCCTGCTAATAGCTATTTCTGGAAATGGACTCCTTCGGTTGGTAAGTCTGGTGGCATTTTGTGTGGTGTCAAAACTGACTCCTGGATGTGAATGCTTTTAAAGTCTGGTAAATTCATGTTGAAATTTGTTTTGTGGGATAAAGTGAAGAAATGCAATTGGGCTTTGATTGTGGTTTATGGGGCTGCCCACGAGGAACACAAAACTGAGTTTCGCATTGAACTTGCCTCCTTTTGTCATGATAACTTTATGCCTTACATTGTTGGAGGTGATTTTAATATCTTGAGGCATTGTGGGGAAAAAATACTGCTTTTGTTAACTCTCATTCCTCTGATCTCTTTAATTCGATAATTCACACCCTTGGCTTGAGAGAGATTTACATGCATGGGGGTAAATACACCTGGTCTAATAAACATGCCTCTCCCACCCTCGAAAAACTTGATAGAATCCTTATGTCTCCTGATTGGGAAGATCTTTTTCCCACAGTTCTTGTTAGAAAACTGGTTAGAGAATTATCCGATCATAATGCTTTGCTTCTTGACTACGGCAACATACAAGCGATAACGACTAATTCTAAAGAGTTCAGATTTGATGTTTCATGGTTCAAAAATGAGGAGTTCCTTCCCTCGGTTGGAAAAATCTGGAATAGATTCGTTTTTAGTACGAGATCCTATTGATATCTTGAATATCAAGTTGAAAAGGCTTAAGAAATTCTTCAAAGGATGGCGTTCGAATTTATATGGTCACACTAAAAAACTAAAGCTTGAACTCAAGGAAGAATTGGCCTCGCTTGAATCCCTTGAGGAAGATCAGGAGCTTCCCCCTGGTCTAAGTATCGAGAAAGACTTCCATTTGTGTTCGAGTTGATGGAAATCTATGCGGATGAAGAGCGTCTCGGTACCAAAAAGCACATGAAAAATGGCTCCTAGAAGGAGACTTAAACACTAGTTATTTTCATCGGGTTGCTAATGGCCGCAAAAGGAAAAACACTATTTTCTCCTTGAAAATTGATGGGATTAACATTGAGAGTGCTGACAAAATTATTGAGCACACCACTTCCTTTTACAAAAGCCTCTTTGGCCCGGCTCCTGGTAATCTTTTCCATTTTGATCATAACATGTGGAGGCCTCATGAGAAACTTGACGCTGCGGATAATGAAACCCTAAGTCGACCCTTTTCTATAGAGGAAGTTAAAGATGCTCTTTTCTCTATGGCAAAAAATAAGGCCCCTGGCTCGACAACATTTCCATTGAGTTTTATCAACATTGTTGGGAGATTGTCAAAAGCGACATCATGAATTTGTTTACCGCTTTCCATGCTTTGGTACACTTGATGTCCAAAGGCTTAATTATGGCATTATTACTTTGCTGCCCAAGATTTCGGATGCGGATAAAATTAGTCAATACCGTCCCATATGTCTCCTTCGTTGTATTTACAAGCTCCTCACAAAGGTCTTAACGATTAGAGTGGAACATTTCCTTGATAAAATCATTAGTGTTCATCAAAACGCTTTTATGAAAAAAAGGAACATTGTTGATGGCATTATGTCTTTGCATGAGCTTATGCACCATACCCATGTTAAGAAACACATTGGTGTTGTCCTGAAATTGGACTTCGAGAAAGCCTTTGACAAGGTTAATTGGGATTTCCTCATTAGTTGTCAGAAAAGCTATGGGGTTTGGTGATTTTTGGTGTGAAATGGTAAAACAAATTCTTCATAATGGTACGGTTTCGGTCAAGATTAATAATACCTTGGGTCCATATTTTCAGAGCGCTAAAGGGGTTCGTCAAGGTGACCCTCTCTCCCCTTTTCTCTTTAACTCCGCCGTGCAATGTTTAACCAAAATGGTCCTTGAGGCTCAATCAAATGATTTGGTTGTTGGACTTTGCCCTGATCTTATTGATAAAGGGGTCCCCATTATGCAATATGCCGATGATACGGTCTTATGCTTTTCTCATGATCTTGAGAAAGCCTTGAATATAAAGCTTCTCTTATACCTTTTCGAGCTTATGTCGGGTCTAAAAATTAATTTTCAAAAGAGTGAGCTCTTCCTTATTGGTGGCGATAATATCATTGCGGATCAATATTCCTCCATGTTCGGCTGCCAAGTAGGATCTTTACCTATGAAATACTTGGGTATGCCTGTGTCCTACCGTTCCCTAAAGAATTCGGACCTTGACTTCATTGATGGAAAATTCGTTAAAAGTTAGACGCTGGAAGGGTGGTGCCACCTCATCCGGTGGGAGATTAACTTTGGTAGATGCCTGCCTTTCTAATTTACCTACCTACATCATGTCCATGTTCCTCCTTAATAAAACTTTCCTGGAACGCTTGAACAAACATAGAAGAAGGTTTTTTTGGCATGGTAAGAAGCTGAAAAAAGGTTATTACATGGTAAAATGGTGTAGAGTTTGCCGTTCCAAAAAGAAAGGTGGTTTGGGTGTAAAAGACTTGAGAAAACAAAATATAAGCCTCCTTTGTAAGTGGTGGTGGAAGCTCGAAACCCGAAAGGTCTTTGGCGAGGACATCATCAACGCAAAGTATATGAGGAACAAAGCTGTTGCTACTTGTTAAAACCAGATTCAATGATTCCCCTTGCTTTGGAAGGCTCTCTTGAAAATCAAAGACATCTACTTTAATGGTAGAAAAGTTATTTTAAATAATGGAAATATTACCAGAGCTTTGGAAAGACACCGTTAATGGAAACCCTCCCTTTTGCGAGCAATTCCCTATGCTCTTTGATCTCTATCAAATGCAAGACTGTCTTGTCAAGAACTGCTATGATGGTTATCCCATTATCTCCTTTCGTAGACGGCTACATGGTGAGTTACTTGGTCAATGGAATTCTATCGTGGCGACGATTCGCTCTCTACCCCTTTCGATGAAGGTGACAAAATTTCTTGGTCTACGAACCATAACTCGATCTTTTCCACTGCCTCTGTTTATAGATGGCTTGAAAAAGACTTGTGCAGTTCCCACAATGGTTGGATCTGGAAAGCAAAAATGCCTCTTAAGATTAAGATCTTTATGTGGCAGCTCTGTCAAGACGCTATTCTTACTAGGGAGAATTTGAGGAAAAGGAAATGGCTTGGTTCTCCGCTTTGTTCCTTTTGCAATCAGGTTGAAACAAATGATCACTTCGTTCTTTACCTGTAGCACTTCAAGAATTGTTTGGGGCATCTGGGAGAGGCGATGGGTGTCTCCTGTGTCCCCAATTCGTTTTGGCAAGCCATGGCGTGGCTGCACTCTTATATTCCAAACATGGAAAGATTCTTTGTAATCCTTATTGCTGCAAACTGTTGGGCCATTTGGAACATAAGGAATAAAGTGACTTTTGAGAAACATATTCTGAGATCGCCTAACGAAATTATTTTCGCGTCGATTTCTTTGTTGTTGTACTGGTCAGGGCTTCAGAAGGGGACTGACAAGGATTGCCTAGCTAGAGGAGCTACCAAGATGATGCACAAGGCTGCGGCTGTCTTCGCTCATGTCTCCGTCAGGCCAAGACTGATGATTACTGAAGGATGAAGCAAAAAAAGATGAAGCAGAAGTTTCGATCGTGCTGATGATGAAAATGCTGCTTGCTTTTGGGTTGTCTGTCCAGTATTTTGTGCTCCCTCCTTTGTGGCGGGCTCTTTTATCTAGACTATCCCCTTTGGTTGTAGTTTTGTGAAACTTGGTCCGTGGTATCGGGTTTTTGCCCCATAGCGGGCATTCGACGGCGAATGTTCGCGGTGGGTTTCACGATCTTGCCCCAACTCGCTTCCCTGTTGTTCCCTACCCCCTCTCCTCTTGTTTGTAAAACTCTGAACTCGGTTATTTCCGTTATTGCAATGGAAAGGGGTGGAAGCCCGGTTGGAAAACAGTACGCTTCTCTTCCAATCTCTACAGTAAAAAATCTAAGAATTTCAATTGAGGAAACAGGAAATGGAAGAAATTAACCAGAAAATGGAGGAACATGAAGGCTGGGTGGTTCTCTATAAGCGGCGTGTCTCCGAGTACGCGTCAACTTTTCACGAGCGAATATAAGGCTCATGCTACCTGCTTTCCTTTCCTAACTCTATCTAGTTCAGCCTCGGCTATTTGAAGTGATGATTTCGGTGTAGACACTCTCTCTTCTAGCTCCTCCACGCTGCTCCTTTTCGGGGTGGGTGTGTATGGTGCAAGGAAGTGCTTGGAGAAGTTTTGTAGAGCTTGAACACCACATACACGGAGAAAAGAAAAAGGAGCCAATTATCTTTCAAGTACTAACAACTAGAAGTTTCAAAATGCTAAGTGGATTTCTTGCCTCCTGCGGGAGCAATGGCAATTTGGTGATATTGAAGTCGTCGTACAACATATGAAGCTGATCAACATACTTTTGTTGCATCTTTACCCGTGCTTTTAGCGGTTTCGACTCAACATCTGCAAGGTGATGACACATGAGGTCTATAGAAATGCACAGATGCAATGAAACATGTTTGAAATGAATAATTACATAGTGTGGGGTTCTTGTTTTGTTTAGTACGTATAAGGCTTCTTTTCTTTAATACTACAGAATCCCTATTGAGCAAAGTTCATCAGAAACATAATTCTCTGCTTACACAATATGGGTTTATGATATTCAATCATCTAAGCTGGTATATTTAATTTCCGGGAAAATCTTTAACACGATAGATTTGCCGAGACAACACAACTTTCATACTAACCTTCCTTGTAAAAAATAACTTGATTGATTATAATGTTATGTGCATCAATCTCGAATTTCGCTAGCTCTTGCACCAATCTCTCCGTTTCATACAACGAAAGAAATTCAGGAATACTGAGACACAAACAAAGGTTGTCAAGTCACGAGAACAAAACAAAAACTGAGTAAGAGGATAACAAACATTAGGTGCTCTCAATTATGAGAGACATAAACCAATGATAAAATGATGAGATAATCTAGCATGATTGAAAATTCTATGTTGATCCAGTAGAACTCTCATATGCCTAAGTTAAAACAATTGAAGAACATTTGACGAGATTACGCGGCTAAAGATGCATACATAATGAATCTAATATAGTACAATGTTTTGCAAGGCACCAAAAGCTACGAGTTGCGACTCACACTTGCTCTATAGACAACGGTAACTATAAAAACCGTTTATTCTAAGCATACCGTGTAACGGTTCTACCGCCTAGCAACAAATTTGAATTTGATAATCTCGCAGGAGCAATAATATATAATTGTGAATTTAAGCCTACCCCAACTTGCTTGGGAAAAAGGCTCTGATGTTGTTGTTGTTGTGAATTTAAGCCTAGACCATAATTTGCATGGGCTATATAGCGAGTACTAATAGATTTGTGTGGTACGGGCCCATTATCCATTGTATTCTCAATTTTTTGCATTTAACGCATGATTGCATAAGCATAGTTCTTCCGAGTGGCAGTTTGGCATGTTTCTAGTTTACTACTTCTATAAAGTCCCTTGCATACAAGAGAAATTCACATGCTAAACATTGTTCCAAAGGGGTTTACCCGAGTACCATTACAGATTAACGAGTTCATGGTCCAGGCACATTCAGGTTAGGAAACACATGCGGACTGTGAGTGCATCCTCGAAAGCATACCTAATGCTCCAAGATCACACACCCAGTCTGCAACAAGCAGTGCATGAAACATTAAATCCGGCATACAATTCCTAGGGCAATACCAACGAGTGAAAAGCAAAAGCAGCAAAAATAAGCTGGGTATAGTTTTACAATTGTCACTTGACGGGGCAACACGAGAAAGAGACTAAAGTAAAGTAATAAACATTCTATCATGTCGGTACACAAATTTATTTGGTTTTTTATAAAGTTGGTAGGGTGAACCAAGGCATAGCCCGGTGGTTGGGATCAGCTGATGCATACCGCCCGCTCAAGTTTGAATCTCCGTATTAGCAATTTGGTGTTATGCACACAATCACTTCTAGTAAAAAACAGCGCTTTTGGTTTCTTTCCCTTAAAGCCAAATATTCTTTTTTAATAAAGTTGGTAGTCTTACTGGATCTTTAAATTGCCTATTCACTTGCTCGATCACATCCTTCATGCCTTCGATCCTCCCAAGCATTGCATCCTCGTTCAATTCATCACCGAGACCAAAAAGTCGAGTGGCCTGTCATGGTTAAATATTCTACCACCGGCGCACCACCATAGAGGCGCGCCGGGGGTAAGGGGGCTCGGATTTTTTATTTGGCCCAAACCTCTTCGAACTTTATCCCCGGCGCACTAAATTTTTGTTGCGACAGTGGTATTGGGCCATCACCGGCTCGTTCAAAACTTGGTGCACCGGTAGTATTTACCACCGGTGGGCACCTTTTATGGTGCGCCGGCAGTCGCGCTGGCAGCTATAGGCTATTTCCTAGTAGTGTATACTTCTTATTTTCTGAAGTAGTATAATTGAATATAGACCATATTGATAGATCGAGGAGAATTGACGGTCTCTATTCGTTCGTGGGCACCATAAAAGAGTTGCATGGTTAGAAGTCACGTATTCTATGTCTTGTCATTACAAAAGTTTTTTTATTTTCGAACAAGAGTGTCATTACATGTTAGTGTGACGTTGGTTGTGATTTTTTTTCTCACGTCATAGTGCGGTTGGGTACTTGGGATAGTTCTATATATAGACCAACTACTTAAAACATAAGGTCGTAGGCTTGTCCGTTCGTTGGCGAAGTGATACGAAGCGCCGAAGATCACCTAACTTAAGATCAACAAGCACACAAAAGAAAAGAAATGAAAAACAGCTAGAGCTTCGAGTTCATTGTCCCGCTTTGCGATCCGGCTAAAGAATATGTGAAGTTGGAGAAGAAGAGCATCCTTGAGGTATTCACCATCGCCAACCTCCAGAGGCCAACCCAAGCCATAGTGACATCCGTTTCCACCTCCGAAGAAAGCTCCTCGCTTTCTCGCCGCGGATCGGAGGGCATCGCACCTGTCAAAAGGTAGGGTGCACTCCACGAGCACGCATGGGCATTGTACGCTTGCTGCCATAGGAGAAGGCTCCGCGCAATCGCCTTGCCACGCCGCCATCCATAGATTTCACATCCGCTCGCAGCACCAACCGCAACACACGAGACCAAAATGTTGGGAGAAGACATAGAAGATGCAGTGAAACCGCTACTAGATACCTACCAGCCACCACCGAGCACGCCCATCAACCCCGCTATCTCAAGGTGATGCCTCCAACAAGGGAACGGCGCTGAGTGCCGCCGCCCAAACCGAAGCTTTGGATTTTCACCCGAGATAGGTAGATCATGGAGGAAGGGAATAGACCTCCAAGTCGCCTTCAAGAAGGAGATCGACGCTGCCGAGCATCGTCGATGTCGTGACCGCCACCGTCGGCCAAGAGTTTCCCCGAGTCCGAGCCCCTCTTCGGCTGCATCCACCAACCACCGGAGCGAGTTCTTTGACCGGGGAGGTGAGATGGGCAACGTGGGGAGGAGCAGCTATGTTCACGTGATGCTAAAGACCCGGCGGGGCAGCCTCCGAACCTCGCCCGGGCCCACCACCCCCACCGTCCCACGGCCGAGGGCCACGGTCAGCAACACACAATGTGTGCCCCCCACCGCTAGGTCGATGCCATCTCCGCCATCCGGGGCCGTCTGCGGTTGCTACGTGGTCCCCGGACACGGGGAGAGGAGCAGCACCCCGTGGCCACCCAAGCACCGGCAAGGTCGAGCCGACGGTGGGAGAGGAGGGCCGCCAAGCATCCGGATGCCGGGGCCATCCCCGGCGCGGAGGCCAACCTCCATTCCGCCGCCCTAGGGGACCCACGAGTAGATCCCCGCCACCCCCATCACCGGTTGTGCCGGGCTTCGTCGGCGGCGGCCTCAGGGGACGGCGAGAAGAGGGAGGTGTTACAAACGCGACAAGCAAATAACGAAGGATGATAAAGGAACACACGCAGGGGACACAAGATTTTAACGTGGAAAACCCCTTCCAATACAGAAGGGAAAAACCACGGGCGCCAGCCAGCAAAACTTCACTTATATCGGGGAGTGTTTACAACGCCGTGGGATATCTTATAATCTGATAAACCCTAGCCGGCGGCTTACAAGAGGTATATATAGACGGTGACAAATTCCATCTTGTAGCATGAACTTCAACAATCTCCTGAACAAACAAAGAAAAACTTGTTGGCGCCAACAGCCACTTGGGCTAAACAGGTATACCAACCAAGCTCGAGCAAAGTTCAAACTTGGAAACGAGGAACGGGCTTTGTCATCATATCAACGGGATTATCATGAGTATTTATTTTGCATACCTTCGGTTTACCTTGTGCAACAACGTCGCGAACATAATGGTACTTGATATCATATGCTTTGTCCGATCATGGAACATTTGATCTTTAGTAAGGTATATGGCACTTTGGCTGTCAGAAAACAAGCAAATGCAAGAATCATCTCCACAAAACTCAGCATACAAACATTTATTGCGGTCAGAAACCCACCGGCGAGCAACGACGGGCAACACAGTAGAGCCGGGAGGCTCCCAGAGCTGCGGCTGGCCCTGGTCCCTCGAGCGACGGCCCGCAAAGCCTCGGCACGCACGTCCGATGCTGGTGCAAGGGCGTGCCACCTGACCTATACCTGGTCAGGAAGGTGATGGATTTGCTTTGCTTAGTTTCTGCCGGGGCATACACGTAAACATTAAATACGAGCCTCGATCGGCTCTCGGGTTGTCCTGTGAATCGGCTCAAGGAGCCGATCCACCCATGATTCGTATGAGGTCTACGATCACATGGTGGTCCTGCTTGATCAATATAAAGCTAAAACGACCTACGACGATTTAGGGTTTTCACCACATAATCGGAACATCCTACGCGTGATTGAGCCTGGCAGCCGCGCATGGTGATAATAAACCAACCCTAGACAAGGCCTAAAAACCAACATGAAGTTGATCCCCGGAACATCTTATCTAGGGCTAGCAAACTACACCCTACGTGCTCTTGGATCCTTCAATCCGTTTGCAAGGCCTAACTATGCGAGATATTAAACTAATCCTTGAAGAACAAGGAGCAATCATAACGGATCGGATCTACTAAACAATGATCAAGCGAGGTGCCGCCCTTACACCTAAGATAGGTGTAAGGGCGGCTAGACATCTAAGGGTTGCATGGACAAAAGCATGTGACACGATGAAACAATGCTAACCCTAACACATCTATGATAACTACGTTGCTCGCCATCAACAAGGCTTCAGCACGAGCAACGCATGAATCAACGAATAAACGTATACTGCCTAGATCGCAAGATGCGATCTAGGCAGCATGATGCTTACCCGGAAGAAACCCTCGAAACAAGGGGTTGGCGATGCGCCTAGATTGGTTTGTGATGAACGTGATTATTGTTTTTCTCAATAACCCTAGATACATATTTATAGTCCGTAGACTTTCTAACGTGGGAATAATCCCAACCGTGCACGAGCCAAATTCTATCTAACCGACACGTATCCTACTATATTTACAGATACACGGGCAAACTAGCCCAAACTTTGTATACAAGGCCGATTCATGTATTTCTTCCGTGTATATTCTTCAAGCCCATCTTAATCGCGGCCCACCTCTGATCCGGTCAAATTCTGGTGATAACACATGCCCCCCTGGTTTTGGAAATGATAATTCCAAAATCACTCTCCTTTCTTCGTCGGGTCATGTCGTTGGCGGAAGCGGAGCCGCCGCGAGTATCCTTCATCATGATGCCTTGCCTTCTCAACTTCTCTGCAAGATTTGATAGCTTTAACATCACTTCCTCGGAAACCGTAGTGGCATTAAATCTCCACTATACCCCCCTTATTTAGCTGTGCCGAACGGCTCGCCTCTTCATCCCCTTGTTCTGTTCCAACCATCGGCACCAAAAAACCCTCTTCCCCTGTGGCAATGTCTTCCTCTTCCTCCGTCTCATCAGGCCTCTCTTTCCAATCTTCTTCCTCGAGCGAGCAAGAGTGGGACTTTGACTACGTGCCAGATGGCCCACCCGAGGCCCTCGTCGGGTCAGATGGTGACTTACCCCTGACCGATGGGGAGGACGACCTCCAGTTCCTCATCGAAGGGGAGCTGGAGAGCGAGAGCGAGGACGACCTCCACTCCTGGGCGAACTCCACCTCCTCCGACGAGGAGGAGGAAGAAGAAGAAGAGGAGGAAGAGGAGGAAAAGGAGGAAGAGGAGGAGGATGACTCCTCCTCCTCCGCTTGGGTATCCGCCGGCGAAGCGCTTCCGCGCTTGGGCGGACAGCGAAGACGATGATGATGACGAGGAGGAAGAGGCTCCGGCCGAGGGCTGGGGCAGCAGCGACGAGGAACTCTCCGGAAGCAGCGCCGACGGCAGCTACGATGCCGACGACGAGGCCAGCGAGGATTAGTAGTGTAGGATTAGTAGTTCCTGAGCAATCGGCTCTTCTTTTGTTCTTCCTCTCTTGAGCAATCGGCTCTTCATTGTAAAAACCCCTCTTATTAATGAAGAAGTGCTTCCAGTTAATTTTGCCGATAGTCAAAGTCAAACAATCCCCAAAAGAGCCGATGGCATCGCATCGGCCTCTACCATAAAACACGAGTAAGGCCAACCTAATTGCCCCTCCAAACGGTAACCTGCGACCTCCGTCTGAGAAAGCAAACTCAGATCCCCAAATCGCCGCTCAAGCATCTCCACAAATCTCGAGATCTCAACCGCGCCGTCCCAACTCCACGAGCGCATCAAATGGCGGAATCATCCAACGCCAACGCCATGGTCTCCGGTCTGAAGGTAATCCTTAACCGCCTCTTCGCCATTCGAATCAATGTTAGGATTAAACAGCAAACACCTGAATTAATGTCCTATTCCGTTATTAATTTTAGGTTTCAGACATCCTGCTGCTGCATCCTTCTCTCCCCAACTCTATGTGTCTTGGCCCCCGTTCTTCCGAGAGTCCCGCTCACTTAATCTCATGCGAGGCCAATAGAATCCCCTTCGTGAACCAGAATTTAGATCTGACTTCCTGGGCCGACTGCCTGCGAGCCTGGCCTAATCCTCTGAAGGTTGGGTGGCATGGTACAGTAGAGTGTCTAAAACCCATTATGCCTCCTGGGAAACGATAGGGATAGCCGATGCTTTGTCATTATCATTGTCTCCTCTTGAAAAGAATGAGAACATTCTGAAAACCATCGGCTACTTTTGGTCCGATGCACTTGAATTGCTTCATGTTCGGCCATGGCCCCATGACACTAACTCTGCCGGACGTGGCCATGATCACAGGCCTGGACATTGCATCCTCAAGCCCCTCTCGCCTTTAAGTTGCCAAAGGTCCCTTTCACCCTTTCCTCTAAAACAGAGTGTACAAGGCTGGGCGCCTACCTCGGGCGTTATATGAAAACCAAAGGCCACGTGACGAGAAAGAGCACACGGCCTTCTTGAATTTCACGGTTGGAGCACTTCATATTCGTGGTCCTTCACTCACCCCAACCAAGAATTACCTTTCCCCGGCCTATGAACTCGCCAAAGGCACTCAACTTGGCCTTGGCAAACTGTTCCTTGGAGAGGTCTATCGATCTCTTCAAGCGATGTCCGTCAAAGCTGTTCTCCCAAAAGACGGTTAAGACGGGAGGCCCCCGGTGGTTTATTCGGTTATGGGCTCAGTCGTACTTTCGGAACCGGATCCGGACTTCCCA
Organism: Lolium rigidum; assembly: GCF_022539505.1. Classification (NCBI taxonomy): domain Eukaryota; kingdom Viridiplantae; phylum Streptophyta; class Magnoliopsida; order Poales; family Poaceae; genus Lolium; species Lolium rigidum. Next base: position 241,808,026 of record NC_061512.1, on the reverse strand, counting down.
CCTTTGGCCACTCGCACCTTCCCGGATGCTACTGGGAAGGAGATCCGATGCACTAGCTATGGCCAAGCTACGTATAGCCTCCCGGGCAGCAGGCTGATCCCTAAGGAAGCAGCAGAGTGGTTCAAGATTTTCTTCCAATGCTTGGGCAACCCCCTGTTCTTTCCTTATACTGAATCTGAGAACTTTGAGAATCCAGTCTCCTTCCGGTTAGACAGCTTTGCCGATGACGCTAGCACCCGGCACTTGTACTCTATCATGATCCGTCCTTGATTTCTCCCAGTTGGTATGAGTACCTCAAACAGGATCATCAAGCCTGGTTATGAGTCTTACCAACCGGTGGTAGTAGCCCGGCAGCTTGGTCTCGGGCAAGTGCCCCCACACTTCTTTCTCCACCACCGACAGCAAGCAGAGCTGAACTGCCTGACATCCTTACTGGCCAAAGGTGCTATACCTTCTTTGACGCTCTGGCCATTCCAATTCCTCACAACCTCTGTTTCACCATCACTACCGATGGTTTCGAGACTTGGTGGTCCATGTGGAAGACCCACGCCTTCAGAAGAGCTCTAGGACCGTTGCTGAAGCAACTTGATGCCGAATATGACGTTCCTGCACACCAGGTACCATTACATATAAATTTCTTGCAATGGCTCATGATGATTGTCTGTAACCTGGCTCTATCTCTTGGCAGCAACAAGATGGCCCAGAGCCCGTGCAAGCCGATGGCTCCCCCTTCAAATTCCTTCCACCGGCCCCGGTGGTTCTCTTCTGCCCGAGCTCGCCACCCTGAAGAAGGTCATAATGCGAGCCGGCCCGATTTCACCGAAATCGGCTCCCAGAGTAAAGCATCCTCGGGGCCGGTTGCCCCCGAGCACGAATCCGAGCGAGGAAGGCGGTGAGGAAAGTAGCTGCGAGAAAGACCACTGAAGCGCAAAGCTCTTGTCCAAGAAAGCTTGCATGTAAGCTGACTCGTGCCTTGACTAAATTTATCTGTCCTCCCGAGTCTTACGCAACATGCTTGTACTTCTTTTTACGAGACTTCCACCGAAGAGAACTCCGGCGGGGAGGCACGGTCCGAGTCAAAGGGACTCGAACCCGGGCAACTCCGGGAGATCCACCACACGAGTCGGACGGACTCGCCGGCGTCGGCTTCTAGGAAAAGGTCGACTCCCGAGCACTGTTGCTCCTCAAGCTCCGATCAAAACAGGGTCACGCGTGAAGCGTCGATGCGTCAAAAGGGCTCGCAAAGACCCACGAGTTTCCTCGCCAAGCCGGGAGGTTTCAAATGTAACTACTTCACCAGTTCATATTTCATGCCGTCCCATTGCTACTTGGATCGGCTCACCATTTCTTTTGCAGACTAATGAGACCTCTAGCGGGGACGTTGAAGAGGTACTGATGCCATCCGCCACACCAGACCTAGCCACCTCGACGAGCGTGGCTGACCAAGTGGCTAACCTAGCCAAGTCCACGGAAAAGCCGATTATCACAACATCGGCTGCTCCTCCTACTTTGGGAGAGGTACACTCCACTCCCTTGGCTCTACCCTTTTCTTTGTTGTATACTAATATCGCTCTTGTTCGTCTGTCGGGGTTGTGATCTTTCAAGCTTGGCTGACGTTCGATCCTGAATCCATCGAACCAACTACTTCCAAGGCGAGGTGAAGAGCCAAGTCCTAGCACGGTCCATGGTCCACTCCGGCGTCTCAAGGCTTTGCTCTCCTCCTCCGTTGAGACCACTGGTTGAAAACCCCGAGGCGATCAAGGGCATCCTCGAAGACATCCGGCCCCATCTCCCGGTGACACCGCAGGTGAAGCTTTGGCCAGGCTGTGACTCTGTCGGTCTTCAGGTCAAGGGTGTAGTCGGCTCGTCAAAGAATTATCCTTCGTCACGCCCAGCTTCCGTTGAGAGCCGATATTGCAGACAAGTGTCAACGGCTCAACGAGAAAAAGGCTGCTTTAGACGCCAAAACTGACACTTCAGCCAATAGTGCCGAACTCGAGACCCTGCGTAAGGAGCCGGAGAACCTTGAAGAGAGGGTCGGGGTGACCAAGCAGCTTATCCAAGACAAGGAAACCCTCATTGCCCGCTCTCAAGAGGAAGCAAAAGGCCTCACGGCCGATCCGAAGACCGATCGGCTGAAATTCGTGCCACTGAGCGGGCAGGCGGTGACGGGCAAAGACGAGGACGACGAGGCTGAGATCGGCGAGGTGGATCGTATCCGTCGTCGACGCCCTTCACGCCCTCAACGCGTTTCTTCAGTAGAGCCTCTCTGTGTAAGCTGATAAATGTTTTGCTGAACTTGTACCTCTAGAGTCGATGGCTGTGCATCGGCTTTTTACATTCTGAAGTCGATGTCTTTGCATCGGCTGTATTTGTATATTGTTGTCTTCGCATATTTTCTCAAGTCGATGTCTGTGCTACATTTTTTTTTACTGGCCGATTTTTTTATCGGCCCCCAATATTTCACTGCCCATGTATCGCACATGTTCATCGCACATGTTCATCTGATTAGGTGCCCCCCGAGCCGAATACTGTCGAGTAGCTGCGGATATCGGCTCGTAGTTAACCAAGGCACCGTACTTGAACATCGGCTCCGTCGGGACCAATGTTGACTTCTTCCGAGTTCATCAGCCGATATAAACCCGGACCCTAGCTTTCCGTCACTGTTAGATCGACACTGAACACAGGCAAAACGTATGGCGAGGACGATATGGGCCGATTGCTGGAATCGGCCCCCATTTTGATTGTATTGCTCAATGAAGGTTTACATCTTGGTCTTGCTTTACTACAACTACGTGACATGCTTGAGACAAGACTATCCCTTTTTATTTTTTGGGGCCGATCGCAAGGATCGGCCTTGCCACGTACTTCTATAGATTTTGCTCTTGTTACACGGTCAGGCCGGTGGATAAGACCAGCCTCACCCCGTTTTTTGTCACGTCGATGCGCTCGCAGTCGTCCAAAGTGATGCCTGAGAGTGGCTTCTCAAAGATAACTGGCCGTGGACCGCAGTCAAGTTGTGCCACAGGTGCTTCGTCTAATCCTGGAGCACAAAACTCCGCTGGAAGGATGAACACCATGTTTGTGCCAGCCGATGTCTCATCATCGGCTTTCCTTTGTTTGGGGCGCCATTCTTTCTTTTGTGGTCGGCCTTCTTCGTCCAGAGTTCGCTGAATTTTCGCGGCCAGATCAGGCCGCGCCTTCCTTAACGTGTGCAGGTATAACCTTTCGGCTTCCTCCAAACCACGTAGTCGCTGAACCCTGCGCTTTTGGGAACGGCTGAGTCCATCAGGGCACCACCTTGGCCGGTGGTACTTATCTTCTTCTTCTTCATCGTCGTCTTCTAACTCCTCGAGATCTTCCACCCGAGAGGACTCAGCGTGCTTGTTCCGAGATGGGAGAGGCAGCGACACGTCTCCTCGCACCCTTCTTCTTCGTCTACATTCGGGCGGTTGCCGATTGTAGGCAATCGGCTCATTCCTGAATCCCGGCGGTGTACGAAGAAGGGACAGTCCCAGTGCCTATCCACGTCGTCTTGCTCTTTTGACTTTTCCTTGGCGTGGCGCTCATATCTCTCCTCGTCGCGATCATGCCGACGATGTCTCCTAGCGTCCCTGCTAGCCAGACGATCTCTTTCGTCATCGTCGTCATATCGTCGGCGTTGGTCGTATTGACTCACGTATTTGTTGAGGAGGTGATCAGAGAGAGGTCGCTAATATCGCACATTCTTCACTTCTCCCTCTGTGATGTAGCGCTTGCCATCTTGCCGGAGCCGATCGCGTGGAACGGCTTCCTCTTCGTCCTTGTTATGAGAGCGGCTGCCCTCGTCTTTGTCCTTACCAGAGTGGTGTCCAGGTCCTACCATGTTGATGCTGAACGAGAAACCTGGCTGGCACCTCCCAGGGTAAGTGCACTCCACCATGTTAACGGCGGGAAAAGGGTGTGTGTCGACTTTCATGGCGTACTGGCTGAAAATTAGACGCCCTTGTTCTATCGCCATTTGGATCTGCTGACGCCACACCCTGCAGTCGTTGGTGGTATGGGTGAACGTGTTATGCCACTTGTAGTATGGCTTTCCGTTCAGCTCCTATGCCGTGGGGATTTTGTGGCCTTCGGGTACCTTTAACTGCTTCTCCTTAAGTAAGAGGTCGAAAATTTGCTCAGCTTTGGTCACGTCGAAGTCAAACCCTCTTGGAAGACCTTGTGGCTTAACCCATTTGCAGGACACGGGGCTTGCCCCCGAGTCCATTCAGCCATTGCTACCTCTTGATCTCCCGCGAGCCTTCATCTTCATCTGCCTCAACCGGGACTACCGCACGCTTGAATTTATCCTGGTACAACTCCGGGTGGCGCTGTTCATATAATGACAGCTTCGAACCATATGCGCCGGTGAAGGGTAGTACGCTTGAGAAGCCATATCCTTGATCGGTGATGCGAGACCCACCACCGCCAACTCGATTGCTTCTTTTTCGGTCAAACGAGCCGAATAGCATCGGTTCCTAACGGTCCTGAAGCGCTGGATGTATTCGACACTTGTTTCTCCGCGCTTCGTCGTAATTGTGCTAGATCGGCAATGCCAGCCTCGGAAGCCTCAGAGTGATACTACATGTGGAACTGTTCTTCCAACTCGCTTCCAAGTCCGGATTGAGTCTGGTGGCGGCGATGTGTACCACCCGAAAGCCGATCCTGTGAGGGACTGTGCGAAGAACCTCACACGTAGTTCATCTGATGCTGAGATCGTGCCCAACTGCGCCAAATATCGGCTCACATGCTCGATTGAACTGGAGCCATCTAACCCACTAAACTTGGAGAATTCAGGGAGCCGATATTTGGGTGGTAGTGGGATCAAATCGTACTCGTTGGGGTATGGCTTGGAATAGCCGATTGCCCTCCTTTTCGGAACCATGCCGAACTCGGTCTCTCAAGATTGTGTCGATCCGATCCGCGGTGCTTGGCTGCGGAGTCGAGCTCTGAAGATTCGCTGGAGTGGCGTACTTAGCCAGCCACGCCTGCTTCTCACGCTCTGAGCTAGCTGCAGGAGTTGAGCTTTGGAGGTTTGTTGGAGTGGCGTACTTAGCCAGCCACGCTTGCTTCTCAAGATCTGATCCAGAAGCTCCTCCTGTTGTTCCAGAAGTCCCTACTGTTGCAGTCTGGTTCGTGAGTGCCCAGTTACTGCAGTCTGGCACGTATGTGCACGTGTACCCGTGAGGGATCTCCTTAGGCGCCTCATACAAGAACTGGTAATCACTAGGGTCACCACCGATCTTGTAGACGACGAATGCCGGTGAACTCGGCACTTATGGTGCTGCCAACGCGAACGGCAGCGGTGGTCGGGACTGGAGTGGTATCTCTCCTTGGTGAGTCCCTAGAGCAGGTCCTGACGGAGAGTACCGATGCCTCATGATTTCCTGGATCACCCGAAGGGCGACACGCTCCAAAGTGTTCACCGAGGCTCTCGGAATGGCGGTGCGGCGAATGAGCTACCATGAAATTAATCTCCGACGCGAGACCGGTGCGTTCTTCGAAGGGGTAGACAGGTCCACTCCATCGAGCGCGCCTTCGGTGAGAACCCTTTCCACCTAATGCCGTGTGAGCGGGTCCTGCTGGAAAGAGCCGATGAGGTCGGCTTCGAGGATAGCTTTGACCTCGTCATACTTCTTCTTGAGCTCCTCGGTCGGATCTTCGTACGTGATCGGAGTACCTTCCGCCATCTCAGATGTAGATGGCGATGCGGTTGATGTCGAAGACTGTCCCACCGGGCGTGCCAGAATGTGTTGCGGTCAGAAACCCACCGGCGAGCAACGACGGGCAACACAGTAGAGCCGGGAGGCTCCCAGAGCTGCGGCTGGCCCTGGTCCCTCGAGCGACGGCCCGCAAAGCCTCGGCACGCACGTCCGATGCTGGTGCAAGGGCGTGCCACCTGACCTATACCTGGTCAGGAAGGTGATGGATTTGCTTCGCTTAGTTTCCTGCAGGGCATACACGTAAACATTAAATACGAGCCTCGATCGGCTCTCAGGTTGTCCTGTGAATCGGCTCAAGGAGCCGATCCACCCATGATTCGTATGAGGTCTACGATCACATGGTGGTCCTGCTTGATCAATATAAAGCTAAAACGACCTACGACGATTTAGGGTTTTCACCACATAATCGGAACATCCTACGCGTGATTGAGCCTGGCAGCCGCGCATGGTGATAATAAACCAACCCTAGACAAGGCCTAAAAACCAACATGAAGTTGATCCCCGGAACATCTTATCTAGGGCTAGCAAACTACACCCTACGTGCTACTGGATCCTTCAATCCGTTTGCAAGGCCTAACTATGCAGATATTAAACTAATCCTTAAAGAACAAGGAGCAATCATAACGGATCGGATCTACTAAACAATGATCAAGCGAGGTGCCGCCCTTACACCTAAGATAGGTGTAAGGGCGGCTAGACGTCTAAGGGTTGCATGGACAGAAGCATGTGACACGATGAAACAATGCTAACCCTAGCACATCTATGATAACTACGTTGCTCGCCATCAACAAGGCTTCAGCACGAGCAACGCATGAATCAACGAATAAATGTATACTGCCTAGATCGCAAGATGCGATCTAGGCAGCATGATGCTTACCCGGAAGAAACCCTCGAAACAAGGGGTTGGCGATGCGCCTAGATTGGTTTGTGATGAACGTGATTGTTGTTTTTCTCAATAACCCTAGATACATATTTATAGTCCGTAGACTTTCTAACGTGGGAATAATCCCAACCGTGCACGAGCCAAATTCTATCTAACCGACACGTATCCTACTATATTTACGGATACACGGGCAAACTAGCCCAAACTTTGTATACAAGGCCGATTCATGTATTTCTTCCGTGTATATTCTTCAAGCCCATCTTAATCGCGGCCCACCTCTGATCCGGTCAAATTCTGGTGATAACACCTTTCAACCAAACAAACTCTTTGCAAGCTTCAGCAATTGCCATATATTCTGCTTCGGTTGTAGATTGGGCAACAACACGTTGTAACGTTGCCTTCCAACTCATAGCACATCCACCAATAATGAACACATAACCCTGTGAGGGACCTTCTCTTATCCAAATCGGCGACATAATCTGAATCCACATAGCCCGTGAGTCCCTCACCGATCTTGCCAAACTTCAAGCAAGCTTTGGATGTGCCACAAAAGGTACCTGAAAATCCACTGAACAACTTTCCAATATTCTTTACCACGATTAGCCATGTATTGAATGACCAAACTCATAGCATATGATAAATCATGGCAGAACAAACCATGGCATACATGAAGGAACCAACAACACTAGAATATGGAACTCGTGACATGTACTCAATATCTTCATCAGTACTAGGACATTGCAATGCTGACAATTTGAAATGAGAAGCAATAGGTGTACTAACAGACTTTGCATCATGCATATTAAAACGATGAAGAACTTTCTGGATGTAGTTTTGCTGACTAAGAAATAACACACTAGAATTTATGCCTCTTGTTATTTTTATACCTAGTATTTTCTTAGCAGCACCAACATCCTTTATCTCAAACTCACTACTTAATTGTGACTTTAAAGTAGTGATCTCTTTCTTGCTCTTGGCAGCAATCAACATATCATCAAGATATACCAGCAAGTATATTGGTGATTCATTAACAAACTTGATATAAACACAACTACCATACTGAGATCTTTTAAACTCATGTGCAAGCATAAATGAATTAAACCTTTTATACCACTGTCTTGGACACTGTTTCAAACCATAAAGGGACCTATTCAACTTGCAAACAAGATCCTCCTTGCTAGGCACAACAAAACCTTTAGGCTGGTCCATGTATATCTCCTCCTCAAGCTCACACCATGCAGAAAAGCAGTCTTTACATCTAGCTGCTCAAGCTCAAGATCATGCATAGCCACAATACGAAAGAATGCACAAATGAAACTATGCTTCCCCACCGGAGAGAAAACATCATTGTAATCAATACCTGGAATTTGGTTGAAACCTTTTGCTACTAACCTTGCCTTAAACCTCGGAGGCTCATTAAGAGACAAACCTTCCTTTCTTTTAAATATTCACTTACGAGTGGACAGCCTTCTTTTGTTTAGGAAAGTGCACAACATCCCAGTGCCATTCTTCTCAAACGATTGCATCTCCTCTTGCATAGCAGAAATCCACTTCAAGCGGTCAACGGATGCAATGGCCTCAGCATATGTAACAGGTTCAGTATCATGCTCCACATGTTCAGTAGAACTCAAAGCATGATGAACAAGATTACATTCTTCAATTAAACGAGGACGTGGACCTTTGGTACGCCTCTATCTATCAGCATCAATGGAACTATTTGTTCACTGCAAAACATATGGTGAGTGCTTGAACAACGATATTATAATTTTCAGCAACTTCGTTTTCTTTCTCCTCCACGTGCTCCACCTGCACACTAATCCTCTGTGGCTCATCATTAGAAACATCATAAAAATCAGTAGCATCAGAAACATTTGTAGATGAACTCTTATGAAACATGATAGCCTCATTAAACACAACATTCCTGCTATGCAAAACTTTCTTAGTTTCAGGATTCCATAACCTGTATGCCTTAGCTCCTGAACCACAACCAAGAAACACGCACTTAACAGCTCTAGGCTCTAACTTTCCATTATCAACATGAGCATAAGAAGTGCAACCAAAAACTCCCAGCTGTGAATAATCAACTGGTGAACCAGACCATACCTCAATAGGAGTTTTCTTATCAAGCGGAATGCAAGGTGACCTGTTTATCAAGTAACATGCGGTGGAGGCTGCTTCAGCCCAAAAATATCTATGCATACAAGCATTATACAACATGCAGCGAGCCTTGGAGATGATGGTTCTGTTCATCCTCTCTGCCACACCATTACGTTGAGGGGTATATGGGATGGTGTGGTGCACGACATCGGCGGAGCTATGTAGGGGCCGACCTGGGCCGTGGCCCGCCCAGGATTTTCGCCAAAAGCCTATATACATATGTATTGTTGGCCCAATATGCTAGAACCGAGTACATAAACCAAGCATGCAGGCAGGCTCGCAACGGGTCGCAGCGACCCAGGCATGCAATGACCTCCTATTCCACGTTATCTTGGCTAGTGAGGGAAAGCCCAATACGAAAATGGCCCAAGTAGACATACGGCGCTCCTTTGGCTGCTCGTTGATTTTCCTGAAACATAAGTTGGCACTAGTAACAAGCAGTTATATTTGTTACTACTCGTTTTGCCAGATTTCTCTATTACCCCTAATTTCTCTCTTGCCCAAAATTCTTGGTTAGCGCCTTAATAGCATGATTTTACGCTCAAATTTCCCCAAATTCTTATCTAGTCCATTAAATTTTTCTCACTTTTAGTCTGGCCCACCCAACTATTTCGTTCTAGCTCCGCCACTGGTGCACGACAATGCCTTCATCGCTGCAATAATCATTGAAGATAGTAGAACAAATTTTGATGCCATTGTCGATACTGAAGCAATTTAATTTTCTTTTTCGTTTGCTTCTCTACCATAACTTTCCACTTTCTAAACGCATCAAATACATCCGACTTATGTTTCGGAAAGAACGGCCACACTTTTCTGGAGTAATCATCTATGATAGTAAGCATGTAATTTGCACAACCAAGAGAAGTCTTGCGGGAAGGTCCCCACACATCAGCATGCACATAATCTAAAATCCCTTTGGTGGTATGAACGGAAGCATTGAATTTAACTATTTTATGCTTACCAAAAATGAAGTGCTCACAGAACTCAAACTTACTCAAATTGCAGCCATCTAGCAGATATCTCCGGTGTAATTCTGTCATACCATGTTCACTCATATGTCCAAGACACATATGCCACAGATTAGTTTTATCATGCTTATCAGGAATAACAGCAGCAACAATACCAAACAAAGTGCTACCTCTAAGAACATATAATTTTGCAGAATTCATATCAACTATCATATGAACGAGAGAACCTTTTAATACCTTCGAACTCCGCGAGAACCGAAGTGTTTGTACCCATCAACATCAAGAGTGCCGAGAGAGATCAGATTTCTGGCCATGCCAGATATGTGTCTCACATCTGTCAGAGTGCGTGTCATGCCATCATGCATCTTGACCTGAACGGAGCCAATGCCCACGATCTCACGTGGGTTGTTATCTCCCATACGCACAACAGCGCCACTCTACACAAACTCATAAGAATTGAACCGGTCTTTGTTACGGCAAATATGAAACGAATATGCGGAATCAAGGATCCACTCATCATTACCCGAAACACAACCAGCAAACACAACTAGGCAATCGTCATCAGAATTATCACTAGAAACAACAGCATCCTTACCATCACCATCAGATTGGCTTTTCGGTTGGTAAGTACCATTTCTTTTCTCTTTGTTCTGCAACTTCCAGCAATAATCAATATTGTGGTTAGTTTTCTTACAATACTTGCAGAACTTACCATCTCGTCCCTTGGACTTAGAGCGACCTCTGTCGGTCTTGCTCTTATCTCTGTTGTAGTTGTTGTTTCTGTTCTCGGTCCTGCCTCGGACCTGTAGTGCTTCTGCCTTAGATGACGAACCCTCTGCCTGCACCATAGATTTCATCTTTTCCCTCTACTAGAGGGCCTCATAAACTTCGGCAAGGGTTAGTTCATCACGGCTGTATAACAAGGTGTCTCGCAAATTCGCAAAAGAATTTGGCAATGAGACTAACAGTATAAGAGCGAGATCCTCATCCACATAACTTACCTCCATGGACAGACAAATCGAAACGATCTCTCTAAAGATCGATAGGTGGTTCATCAACGACGCACCTTCTTGCAGCTTGTGCGAGAACAACTTCATCTTCACGTGCATCTTACTGGTTGGATCTTTGGACATGCAGATCGATTCCAGTTTCAACCACAGCGTCGGCTGCGGATTTCTCAGCTAGCACTTCCTGCAAGATATTGTTGGATAGATGAAGCTGAATTAAAGAAAAAACCTTACGGAAGAAAGCCTTCGGCTCAAGCCTACCGGCGACGGGTCTCGTTCTGCTCGTCAGAAGTTAGCCTCCCTTTAGAATGAATTTGGATCACAATACAACAGGAGTGAGGGTGGGGGAGGCGGCGGGGGTTAGGTTTCCGCCTCCTCGGTCGCCTAGAGGAGACGACGCGAGGAGATACGCACGGGTTACGCATTTGCGGTTATCTAGACCAACTACTCATTCGACCCCTCCTCTAGTCATGTGTGAACCGTCAATATAAGTTCTTTTAGACTAGAATTTCGTTACAAGTCATTCTTATGTCAGTTATACATCTTTATTGGCATCCTGTAAGGTTGGCGTTAGTTTGTTTTCATGACTCAAGTGGTCATCGCCTCGGTTCGGTTATAACATTCCTTGATCAACCAACCTCAGGGTCAATGGAAGGTACAAGGTCACGTACTGCCTTGTCACTAAAAGGTTTTTTATTCTCAAACAAGAGTTTCATTACAAGTTTTAGTGGCGACCCCTCCTCTAGTCATGTGTGAACGTCACGTCGGACTGTCAATATAAGTTTTTATTTCTCGGACTATAATGTTGTTACAAGTCATTCTTATGTCAGTTGTAAATCTTTCGTGGCATCTTGTCAGGTTGGCATTAGTATGTTTTCCATGACTCAAGTGGCCGTTGCCTCGGTTCGGTTATAATATTTCTTGATCAACCAACCTAGCTACAGCAGGATTGTTAAGTGTCAATGGAAGGTAGAAGGTCACGTTCTGCCTTGTCACTACAAAAGTTCTAAATTTTCAAACAAGATTGTTATTACAAGTTTTAGTGGGGGCCCCTCCTCTAGTCATGTGTAAACGTCACATCAGACTGTCAATATAAGTTTTTTCTTTTCTCGGCTAGAATGTCGTTATTCTTATGTCAGTCGTAAATCTTTCTTGGCATTTTGTCAGGTTAGCATTAGTTTGTTTTTCATGACTCAAGTAGTCATCGCTGTGGTTCGTTTATAACAATAATTCCTTGAACAGCCAACCTAGAGCAGGCTTGTTCAGTGTGAATGGAAGCTAGTAGAAGTCAGTCACTACAGAAGTTCTAAATTTTGGAACAAGCGTGTCATTACAAGTTTTTGTGACATCGGTTGTGATTAATTTTTTCACGTCATAGTGCTGTTGGGTATTAGTATATAGACAGTCTGTATTCATTCATAGGTACCATAAAAGAGCTTTAGTATTAGTAATACATATAGTGGCAGGAACGTGCTTCGGTGACTTTGTCAGCTCACAAAGTCATCGACTTTGAGTCACTTACAAGTGGATCCAAGTGGGACTCTTCAATATGTGGACCCCATCTGACCCCACTTGTAAATGACTCAAAGTCAGTGACTTTGTGAGCTGACAAAGTCACTGAAGCTCAATCCATAGTGGCAACCCCTCCTCTATTCATGTGTGCACATCAGGTTAGAATATCAATACAAGTTTTTTTTTCTCAAACTTGAATGTCTTTACAAGTCATTCTTATGTCAATTGGTAATCTTTCTTGACAGTTTGGTATTAGTTTGTTTTCATGACTCAAGTCGGGTAAAGTAAACGGTCTCCAAAATAAATTGGCTTGGCTTAGCTATAAAAGGGGTAGCAGGGTAATCCAGAAGGCAACACATAGCCGGATAGGAAGGAAGCCCTAGAGCCTGCTAGGATCAGAGAGTGAAGAAACCATGGCTGCGGCCGATGATACCTCACCCTCTCACCGCCAGACATTCCCTTTTACCAGCTACTGTACATAACAGTCCTCATCTCCGTGGGAGTGCTCGTCATGTTCCTCCTACATGTGCTGGGTTCCTTGCGCCGGAGGTCGAGCAGCAAGGCCCTTCACGCTGTCGTATTGGGAGCTTACGCGCTCTCGTACTTATTGGTGAGCTACAGCCTCGGGCTCATGCAAGACTCCGAGGACTACTCCGACGAGTTTGCTGTGTGGGCCGTGTGCTTGCTCATGCTCCTTGGCGGCACCGACAACCTCATGGCGTGCAAACTCGACGATGTCGACAACTGGAAGAGCTTCCACGTGAGGCACCTCTTCAAGGGAGCACTGGTGGTGCTTATTGTCGCGGTCTATGGTACGGACGAATACAAGAAGCCGCTCTGGGGCATTTTATGCATCAATATACTCCAGTCATGCGTGCGGATCAAGTCAATGAGGATGGCGAGCAAGTCCAACCTTCTCTCCAAGAATGTGAAGCCAATCTCAGACTACATGAAGGGTGAGGATAAGCGGCAGCTTTCTTCGGCTGCGACCATGAAAGGCTATAGGTATGTTGTCGCCGGGGAACCTAGTCTGAGAAAACATGGCAAGGAAGCCGTGGATGGCTCAAGGGATAAGGATATCACCACCGTGGAGCAGATCTATGAGTGCGAGGGGAGCCTGCTATCCTCCGAGTCCAAGAGGGGTATGCGGCTCAAGGACATCTGCCTCTCCATGGCTCTATCCAAGATGCTGAACCGAAGGTTCGCAGGCTTCGAGCTTGCTGAGGTGAAGGCGAACCGTCAGAAAGCCAATGACTTTGTGTTCCAGGGTCTGCTTGCTGGGGACAACAAGTATGAGCGGGCGTTCAGGGTGATCGAGGTAGAGCTTGGTTTTGTGTATGACTTGTACTACACCAGGTATCCTTTCCTCTACCAAAAGATCCGCCACTTCGCGCTCGCTCTTCCGGTGGCCATGGTTACCTTCTGCTCGTGGCTCACCTATGAGCTCTCTGAGAAACACAAGATCAAACAAGGTGAAGACGTCCCTCTGACTGCCACCCTGTGTTTGATGGCTGTTGTCACATTCTTGGAGGCATTCCAGTTGTACCTGCACATGGCCTCAGATTGGTTCAAGGTGGCGTTGATCCGGGGCTACGTCACCAGGCCTTATTTGCAAACAAGTGGTTGTACTTGTTTCTCTCATATGGTTATCGGCCTTGTGCTGAGATTGAAGGCACTCCGGCCATGGGAAAGAAAGCTCGGGCAGTACTCTCTCCTAGACAAGTACAACAGCACACGTAACAGAAGCAATTGCTGTCATTTTATTACACTCCTCCTGGTTGACAAGGCCAAGAAGGGGCGCAAGAGAGGGGATCTTGTCAAGCTGTCAATACAAGTGAAGAAAGCAGTCATTGATTCCCTCATCAGAAGCAAAGGTCAGCTGACAAATGGAGCAAGGTCACTGGAGGACAATGGCGTCCACGAGCTGCTCTCGTGGGCGTGTGCGACTAGTGACGAGATGCTCATCCACTCCATACTGGTGTGGCATGTCGCCACAACCATTTGCAAGCACGAGCTTGATGCCGAGCTGGCCAAAGGTGGCAGGCAGATTGCCGCACTCTCTCCCAAAGATCATAGCAGTGCGGCCGACACAGCTGCGCCTTCCGTCCAAGATAGCAGTGTGGTAGCCTCCAACCTTTCGCAGTACTGTGCATACCTCGTCGCTTTCTCGCCGGACCTCCTGCCGGGTCACAGCTTTGACTCGGAAACTATACTTGATCAATCCATCGAAGATGCACGTAACTTCGCACCACTCAAAAGTATCAAGAAGATGAAGGACAAGTGCAAGATACTTCTGAGCACCACCGACACCAGCATCAATGATGATCACCCCGTCGCTCGGGGCGCCCGGCTTGCCAGGAAGCTGACGGAGATCCAAGACAAAGCGCTGCAGTGGAAAGTGCTCTCAGATTTCTGGGCAGAGATGATGCTCTACGTCGCACCGGGTGACGACGGCCAGGCCCGGGCGCACCTGGAGGCTCTGGCGAGAGGAGGGGAATTCGTCACGCACCTGTGGGCGCTGCTCACGCACGCCGGCGTGCTGGAGCGTCCCCCAACTGGATCAGAGGCTGCCTGATCGATCCAACCCCAGCACTATGCATATGCCCATGCGAGACTGTAACTGGGATGCATCACTAAAAAAATGTCAGTGACGAAACATTGTATTTTCACTAGTGTATTGTTTGCTTTTACATATGCGCTATGGTCAACTTGTTGCTCTCAGCAATCGTTTATTGACTTCTCAAACTTGCGCTTTACCAGATACAACAGTGCAAACATGTTTCTAGGTAGTCAATTCCTGTCACAGCCTAGAACAATTCCTTACACGAGGAAGTCACAACTCAGGAGAACCTCCAGTGACAAAGATCCTCAAATAAGACTCTCTTACAGAAAGGAAAGAAGAAGAGAAAAACAACTATATCTGGTGCTAACAGTACGCTTCTCTTGGTGTCCTCAATCAACCATGGAAGAAAATAAAGAAAGTAATCTGATGGGGCCTGTCTCGTCTTCTCCTGCGACGGCGGTGGCGACTCCCGCGCCGCCGTTTCCGTTGACGATCGACGAGCTTTTCCCGCCGGCGAACGTGTGCCCGGCTCCTCGGGTTCTGACGCAGTGCTCGCCGCCGCCATCCCCGCGTCCTCCTGATGGAGATCGCCCGCGTGGCGGGCACTACATCGATCCGGGGAGGTGGGCGAGGTGGGCCGCGCCGCCACGGACGACGGAACCAGGGATCCTCGCATCGCATGCCTCAGTGTTGGGCGCCCAGGAGTCCTCGTCGATTCTGGGCCTCAGCCCACATGCTACAGTCGCCATGGCGCAGGATCTCCACACGTGTCCGAGCTCCGTTTCCCCGCCGATGGATCCTAATGGAGGTCGGCTGGCAGGTAGGGTCAGGTAACCCTAATCCTCTCCCTATACCTTCCCAGACCGCCGCCCCCTGGTCAGATCTCGACCTCCTCCTGGATCATTTCTGGTCCTCGTCTAGGGTTTCACCCCCTAGATCCACTTCCTCATCTGATTCGTTTGGCTGGTGGCAAGGTAAAGTTGCTGGTGATCCTCGTTCCTTTGCCGAGGTTGCTGCTTCTCCTCCTCGGGCTCCGATGGGCGATGGTGGTGGCCGGTACTCGGGGAGAGGAAACCGCGCCCCTACTGGCAACAGGGGGCGGGGGAGGAACGTTTGGCAACGGGACGAGGTGGTGGCCCAAACCTCTTCCAACAATATGGGGCGGGGGTCCGGATCTCATCACTCCGGCGACCGGCGGGAGGCGGCGGCGCGTGGCGCTGAGCAGCGCCGCCAAGAGGTGATTTCCCCTGCTAGGAGCATGCTTCCTGCTCAAGGCTCTGGCCCTACTGCTCCGGTAACATCTGATGATCCTCCTTGTCTGAACTGCAATATAAGAGGTCATTACACTGCTCGCTGTCCTACCATTCGCTGTGAGCGTTGCAAGCATCTGGGTCATATCTCACAGATCTGTCAGGTGGTGCTTCCTTGGGAATGTATCCCTGCTATGTGTGGTTTCCAAGCCCCTGGTAGAGGTTTCTTTTACATGCCTGATCATAGCACTGCAAAAAAACACCAAGGAAAGGGCCAGTAGTGTGGTGATTACTATCACGGAAGGGAATGCAACCTCCAGGGAAATTGAGCATGAATTCAACATCATTTTTGGTGAAAGCTGGAGGTGCACAGCCAGAACCATTGGGCCTAACCAGTATATCATGAGGTTTCCTACACCCAGGGAGGTGGAACGTGCTGTGTGCTATGGCTCCTCTATGCGTCTCAAGACGGTTGATGCAACTGTCAGGTTAACTTCTTGGACAGCCTCCATTGGCGCCAAGGCTCCCTTACAGAAAGCCTGGGTCAGAATAAGTAATATTCCTTTGGACAAACGGGTCGAGGAGAACGTCTTCTATGCTGGGTCTCTGGTGGGGGTTTCTCTAGATTTAGATTCGTCTACTCTTCACAAGCCGGAATATGTCAGAGTTCTGGTGGGTTGTAGAGATGTGGATCTCATCCCGGATTCTGCTGAAGGTTGCCTGGGAGATAACTTCTATGACTTCTTCTATGAGATTGACAAAGTTATAGTGGGGGGGCCTCCTAAAAAAGATGCTACAACCACTGTTGGCAACCCTGGTGCTCCCTCGCCCAAAAGAGCCAGAGTGGAGCAGAGGTCTACAACTGTTGAAGAATCCTCCGAGAATCAAGCATACAGCAGTCAGACCGAGACTGTTAGACATGGCAGGAACTATGATGGCTCGGATGCTATTCAGGAAAATGATATGGAAAATGAATCTGAGGAAGAGGACAGTGCAGGTGGGAATGAGCTGCTGATCGAATCCATGGCAAAAGAGCATGAAGCTGCTGAACTCTCTGGTACAGTTGCTCCGGCTAATAGCTGGCTTGTCCCCTGTTCCATTATTCAGAAAATGCATGAGCCGGTTCATGAACATGCTGATGTTGTGCAATCCATGCTGCTTCCTCACTCTTACACCCTCTCACATGATGCATGGCCTCCACTGCCTTCCATTACTGAAGTTACTGATGATTCAAACTCTCCTCTGATTGGGTCACCAGCTTATGTTGTCCAATCGCCTGATGCTTCTCCTGAAGAGATCCATGACTCCGATTGCACTATCCCTGATGCTTCACCAACAAGATGTAGCTCGAGGCTCCAGCCCCAGATCAATGTGAATATCATGGACAAAGTGGCAAATGTCTCCAAGAAAAGGAATCTTGAAGGTACTTCTGACTCCTCCCAAAACCCTGATTCCAATAATTCTTTCGCTGCTCTTTCGGATAATGCTTTGATGCTTAAGGCTTTTAAAATGGGTGTTAACATTCCTGATAATGATTTCACTACCATTAACATGATCAGAGATCTTGAAACTGCTAGAAGTGATCTGTCTAGTAAAAACAATATGGAAAAACAACCTTCTTCTATCTTGTTTATTGAAAATAATACTGGCGATACCACTCCGCTTTCTATGGAATGGGCTTCTTGCTCTGATATTGATGATTCCTATACGGTAGTTGAAAGTAGAAAGAGCAAGTCTGCTAGAAAGAAACCTGTGGTGGTGATTTCTAGGCCGAAGACTAGGAGTCAAAAATGTTCCGATGATATTCTTGATAACAAATCTACCCATGCTCCTGGTAGAGTTGTCAGGAAAAAATCAAAACCTAGCCGTTTTAAATGAAAGGTTGTTTCTGGAATTGTAGGAGTGTGGGGAAGAAAGGTGTGGTTTCCTGTATTAAAGATATGATGCACGATTATTCGTTAGATTTCATTGGCATTCAGGAAACTATGAAAAAAGATTATAAAACGAGTTTTTTCAGAAATTTGGATCCTGCTAATAGCTATTTCTGGAAATGGACTCCTTCGGTTGGTAAGTCTGGTGGCATTTTGTGTGGTGTCAAAACTGACTCCCTGGATGTGAATGCTTTTAAAGCTGGTAAATTCATGTTGAAATTTGTTTTGTGGGATAAAGTGAAGAAATGCAATTGGGCTTTGATTGTGGTTTATGGGGCTGCCCACGAGGAACACAAAACTGAGTTTCGCACTGAACTTGCCTCCTTTTGTCATGATAACTTTATGCCTTACATTGTTGGAGGTGATTTTAATATCTTGAGGCATTGTGGGGAAAAAAATACTGCTTTTGTTAACTCTCATTCCTCTGATCTCTTTAATTCGATAATTCACACCCTTGGCTTGAGAGAGATTTACATGCATGGGGGTAAATACACCTGGTCTAATAAACATGCCTCTCCCACCCTCGAAAAACTTGATAGAATCCTTATGTCTCCTGATTGGGAAGATCTTTTTCCCCTGGTTACTGTTAGAAAACTGGTTAGAGAATTATCTGATCATAATGCTTTGCTTCTTGACTCTGGCAACATACAAGCGATAACAGCTAATTCTAAAGAGTTCAGATTTGATGTTTCATGGTTCAAAAATGAGGAGTTCCTTCCCTCGGTTGGAAAAATCTGGAATAGATTCGTTTTTAGTACAGATCCTATTGATATCTTGAATATCAAGTTGAAAAGGCTTAAGAAATTCTTCAAAGGATGGCGTTCGAATTTATATGGTCACACTAAAAAACTAAAGCTTGAACTCAAGGAAGAATTGGCCTCGCTTGAATCCCTTGAGGAAGATCAGGAGCTTCCCCCTGGTCTAAGTATCAGAAAGACTTCCATTTGTGTTCAGTTGATGGAAATCTATGCAGATGAAGAGCGTCTCTGGTACCAAAAAGCACATGAAAAATGGCTCCTAGAAGGAGACTTAAACACTAGTTATTTTCATCGGGTTGCTAATGGCCGCAAAAGGAAAAACACTATTTTCTCCTTGAAAATTGATGGGATTAACATTGAGGGTACTGACAAAATTATTGAGCACACCACTTCCTTTTACAAAAGCCTCTTTGGCCCGGCTCCTGGTAATCTTTTCCATTTTGATCATAACATGTGGAGGCCTCATGAGAAACTTGACGCTGCGGATAATGAAACCCTAAGTCGACCCTTTTCTATAGAGGAAGTTAAAGATGCTCTTTTCTCTATGGCAAAAAATAAGGCCCCTGGGCCTGACAACATTTCCATTGAGTTTTATCAACATTGTTGGGAGATTGTCAAAACTGACATCATGAATTTGTTTACCGCTTTCCATGCTGGTACACTTGATGTCCAAAGGCTTAATTATGGCATTATTACTTTGCTGCCCAAGATTTCGGATGCGGATAAAATTAGTCAATACCGTCCCATATGTCTCCTTCGTTGTATTTACAAGCTCCTCACAAAGGTCTTAACGATTAGAGTGGAACCTTTCCTTGATAAAATCATTAGTGTTCATCAAAACGCTTTTATGAAAAAAAGGAACATTGTTGATGGCATTATGTCTTTGCATGAGCTTATGCACCATACCCATGTTAAGAAACACATTGGTGTTGTCCTGAAATTGGACTTCGAGAAAGCCTTTGACAAGGTTAATTGGGATTTCCTCATTAGTTGTCAGAAAGCTATGGGGTTTGGTGATTTTTGGTGTGAAATGGTAAAACAAATTCTTCATAATGGTACGGTTTCGGTCAAGATTAATAATACCTTGGGTCCATATTTTCAGAGCGCTAAAGGGGTTCGTCAAGGTGACCCTCTCTCCCTTTTCTCTTTAACTCCGCCGTGCAATGTTTAACCAAAATGGTCCTTGAGGCTCAATCAAATGATTTGGTTGTTGGACTTTGCCCTGATCTTATTGATAAAGGGGTCCCCATTATGCAATATGCCGATGATACGGTCTTATGCTTTTCTCATGATCTTGAGAAAGCCTTGAATATAAAGCTTCTCTTATACCTTTTCGAGCTTATGTCGGGTCTAAAAATTAATTTTCAAAAGAGTGAGCTCTTCCTTATTGGTGGCGATAATATCATTGCGGATCAATATTCCTCCATGTTCGGCTGCCAAGTAGGATCTTTACCTATGAAATACTTGGGTATGCCTGTGTCCTACCGTTCCCTAAAGAATTCGGACCTTGACTTCATTGATGGAAAATTCGTTAAAAAGTTAGACGCCTGGAAGGGTGGTGCCACCTCATCCGGTGGGAGATTAACTTTGGTAGATGCCTGCCTTTCTAATTTACCTACCTACATCATGTCCATGTTCCTCCTTAATAAAACTTTCCTGGAACGCTTGAACAAACATAGAAGAAGGTTTTTTTGGCATGGTAAGAAGCTGAAAAAAGGTTATTACATGGTAAAATGGTGTAGAGTTTGCCGTTCCAAAAAGAAAGGTGGTTTGGGTGTAAAAGACTTGAGAAAACAAAATATAAGCCTCCTTTGTAAGTGGTGGTGGAAGCTCGAAACCCAGAAAGGTCTTTGGCAGGACATCATCAACGCAAAGTATATGAGGAACAAAACTGTTGCTACTGTTAAAACCAGATTCAATGATTCCCCTTGCTGGAAGGCTCTCTTGAAAATCAAAGACATCTACTTTAATGGTAGAAAAGTTATTTTAAATAATGGAAATATTACCAGGCTTTGGAAAGACACTGTTAATGGAAACCCTCCCTTTTGCGAGCAATTCCCTATGCTCTTTGATCTCTATCAAATGCAAGACTGTACTGTCAAGAACTGCTATGATGGTTATCCCATTATCTCCTTTCGTAGACGGCTACATGGTGAGTTACTTGGTCAATGGAATTCTATCGTGGCGACGATTCGCTCTCTACCCCTTTCCGATGAAGGTGACAAAATTTCTTGGTCTCTGAACCATAACTCGATCTTTTCCACTGCCTCTGTTTATAGATGGCTTGAAAAAGACTTGTCCGGTTCCCACAATGGTTGGATCTGGAAAGCAAAAATGCCTCTTAAGATTAAGATCTTTATGTGGCAGCTCTGTCAAGACGCTATTCTTACTAGGGAGAATTTGAGGAAAAGGAAATGGCTTGGTTCTCCGCTTTGTTCCTTTTGCAATCAGGTTGAAACAAATGATCACCTGTTCTTTACCTGTAGCACTTCAAGAATTGTTTGGGGCATCCTGGGAGAGGCGATGGGTGTCTCCTGTGTCCCCAATTCGTTTTGGCAAGCCATGGCGTGGCTGCACTCTTATATTCCAAACATGGAAAGATTCTTTGTAATCCTTATTGCTGCAAACTGTTGGGCCATTTGGAACATAAGGAATAAAGTGACTTTTGAGAAACATATTCTGAGATCGCCTAACGAAATTATTTTCGCGTCGATTTCTTTGTTGTTGTACTGGTCAGGGCTTCAGAAGGGGACTGACAAGGATTGCCTAGCTAGAGGAGCTACCAAGATGATGCACAAGGCTGCGGCTGTCTTCGCTCATGTCTCCGTCAGGCCAAGACTGATGATTACTGAAGGATGAAGCAAAAAAAGATGAAGCAGAAGTTTCGATCGTGCTGATGATGAAAATGCTGCTTGCTTTTGGGTTGTCTGTCCAGTATTTTGTGCTCCCTCCTTTGTGGCAGGCTCTTTTATCTAGACTATCCCCTTTGGTTGTAGTTTTGTGAAACTTGGTCTGTGGTATCAGGTTTTTGCCCCATAGCGGGCATTCGACGGCGAATGTTCGCAGTGGGTTTCCTGATACTGCCCCAACTCGCTTCCCTGTTGTTCCCTACCCCCTCTCCTCTTGTTTGTAAAACTCTGAACTCGGTTATTTCCGTTATTGCAATGGAAAGGGGTGGAAGCCCGGTTGGAAAACAGTACGCTTCTCTTCCAATCTCTACAGTAAAAAATCTAAGAATTTCAATTGAGGAAACAGGAAATGGAAGAAATTAACCAGAAAATGGAGGAACATGAAGACTGGGTGGTTCTCTATAACTGGCGTGTCTCCAGAGTACCGTCAACTTTTCACAGGCGAATATAAGGCTCATGCTACCTGCTTTCCTTTCCTAACTCTATCTAGTTCAGCCTCGGCTATTTGAAGTGATGATTTCAGTGTTGACACTCTCTCTTCTAGCTCCTCCACGCTGCTCCTTTTCAGGGTGGGTGTGTATGGTGCAAGGAAGTGCTTGGAGAAGTTTTGTAGAGCTTGAACACCACATACCTGGAGAAAAGAAAAAGGAGCCAATTATCTTTCAAGTACTAACAACTAGAAGTTTCAAAATGCTAAGTGGATTTCTTGCCTCCTCTGGGAGCAATGGCAATTTGGTGATATTGAAGTCGTCGTACAGCATATGAAACTGATCAACATACTTTTGTTGCATCTTTACCCGTGCTTTTAGCAGTTTCGACTCAACAGCTGCAAGGTGATGACACATGAGGTCTATAGAAATGCACAGATGCAATGAAACATGTTTGAAATGAATAATTACATAGTGTGGGGTTCTTGTTTTGTTTAGTACGTATAAGGCTTCTTTTCTTTAATACTACAGAATCCCTATTGAGCAAAGTTCATCAGAAACATAATTCTCTGCTTACACAATATGGGTTTATGATATTCAATCATCTAACTGGTATATTTAATTTCCAGGAAAATCTTTAACACAGTAGATTTGCCAGACAACACAACTTTCATACTAACCTTCCTTGTAAAAAATAACTTGATTGATTATAATGTTATGTGCATCAATCTCGAATTTCGCTAGCTCTTGCACCAATCTCTCCGTTTCATACAACGAAAGAAATTCAGGAATACAGACACAAACAAAGGTTGTCAAGTCCTGAGAACAAAACAAAAACTGAGTAAGAGGATAACAAACATTAGGTGCTCTCAATTATGAGAGACATAAACCAATGATAAAATGATGAGATAATCTAGCATGATTGAAAATTCTATGTTGATCCAGTAGAACTCTCATATGCCTAAGTTAAAACAATTGAAGAACATTTGACAGGATTACGCAGCTAAAGATGCATACATAATGAATCTAATATAGTACAATGTTTTGCAAGGCACCAAAAGCTACAGTTGCAGCTCACACTTGCTCTATAGACAACGGTAACTATAAAAACCGTTTATTCTAAGCATACCGTGTAACGGTTCTACCGCCTAGCAACAAATTTGAATTTGATAATCTCGCAGGAGCAATAATATATAATTGTGAATTTAAGCCTACCCCAACTTGCTTGGGAAAAAGGCTCTGATGTTGTTGTTGTTGTGAATTTAAGCCTAGACCATAATTTGCATGGGCTATATAGCAGAGTACTAATAGATTTGTGTGGTACAGGCCCATTATCCATTGTATTCTCAATTTTTTGCATTTAACGCATGACTGCATAAGCATAGTTCTTCCAGTGGCAGTTTGGCATGTTTCTAGTTTACTACTTCTATAAAGTCCCTTGCATACAAGAGAAATTCACATGCTAAACATTGTTCCAAAGGGGGTTTACCCAGTACCATTACAGATTAACAGAGTTCATGGTCCAGCACATTCAGGTTAGGAAACACATGCAGACTGTGAGTGCATCCTCGAAAGCATACCTAATGCTCCAAGATCACACACCCAGCTGCAACAAGCAGTGCATGAAACATTAAATCTGGCATACAATTCCTAGGGCAATACCAACAGTGAAAAGCAAAAGCAGCAAAAATAACTGGGTATAGTTTTACAATTGTCACTTGACGGGGCAACACAGAAAAGAGACTAAAGTAAAGTAATAAACATTCTATCATGTCAGTACACAAATTTATTTGGTTTTTTATAAAGTTGGTAGGGTGAACCAAGGCATAGCCCGGTGGTTGGGATGGGCTGATGCATCCGCGCTCGCCCAAGTTTGAATCTCCGTATTCACAATTTGGTGTTGTGCACACAATCACTTCTAGTAAAATAACATCGCTTTGGGTTTCTTCCCCTTAAAGCCAAATATTCTTTTTTAATAAAGTTGGTAGTCTTACTGGATCTTTAAATTGCCTATTCACTTGCTCGATCACATCCTTCATGCCTTCGATCCTCCCAAGCATTGCATCCTCGTTCAATTCATCACCGAGACCAAAAAGTCGAGTGGCCCTCTAGAACAAAATGATTTTTTACGTACTAGAGATAGATTCTGTTTCAAATGTCTTGCAGATAATCATTGGGTTCGTGACTGCAAAAACCAAATCAGATGCCGTAGTTGCTATAATTATGGGCATATTGCCAAGAATTGTTTATCCAGACGAAACAGAAACCCAATCTATCGGATCAAAAGTGCCCACGACAACAGAATTCCAGAGACCGCATATAAATCCCCTCAAAACCCTACGCCGATATCTACAGCGATACAATCTACCCCTTCTCACGTTTCTGAAACCCCTCCATCTACACCTTCCATGGCGAACTATCCAGTTGATCCAGCTCCTCACGTCCCTGCTGGGATGCAAGCCATCCCTCCGGGCCCCCTACGATCCCAACGCAGCTATGTCTTCCTCGGTGGTGAGCCACCAATGCATGCTGACGACTGGGCAGTCGCCACTCTCACACCAGAGCCTGAAGATGGAGACTTCTTGGGAGTGGTGGCCACGATCGGCCTGCATCTGCATGATCTTGGTATTCAGGTACGCAGCACCTCAAAATGTGCCATGGGGACAGCCCTGATCAGATTCTCCACTGTCACAGATAGAGATGCTGCGGTAGGAGGCAGTCCTTATTTTATTGGAGATTCAGTGCTTAGATTTGTTAATGAGGATTGTGGGATTAATAAGCGTAGTTCTGTTCTCACACATGATGTTTGGTGTATGCTGCTCAATTATCCACAAGAACTCTGGGAACCTGAATCTGTTATGCGTACCTTTGTACCTTTTGGGAGATTTCTGGTGTGGAATAAGGATATGTCCAACAGAGCTAGGATCCTGGTCAAATTTAGGGCACACAATATTGACACTTTGCCTCTCAGTATTGTTGTGGGTAAGAATGTGACTGATGACGGCCATGTGGATACTTGGACCTGTCCCTTGATTCTGCTCTCCACCACCATGCTTGGAGGATATGCTGGAGATGAAGACCCGTTACCACCAAACGGTGCCAACCCTCATCCTATGCCACTTGTGCATGCTGGTTTCTGGCATGATTTAAACATGGATAACGAGATGAATGAGATACCTATGGCACAGAATCAGGCTGCAGTTCCAGTAGCCAATGCACATGTTGCTGAGATGAACATCAATCCTGCTACTCCTGTTGCTGCAGATCCAGTAGCCAATGCACCTGCCCAAGACGATAACTTCATCCCAGTTCCAGAGGCTGAGCATGCCCCGAGCACCATCACTCATCTCACCAATTTAATCACCAGGATCATGGATACTGAGGTTGATCATGAGATGATACAGAAACTGAAAGGCAGTCAGGTTAATGGAGCCACTATCAATCTGGAAGAAGCTGTTGTCAATGGGGTGGAAGTCATGAAGTGTATGATTGAGATCAACACTGTACCTGCAAACTATGCACCACCTTCTGAACCAATACAGCAAGAGCAGGAATCACAGCACAATAATTCAGACAGTGATGTGGTGGTCATATCTGAACCAGCCAATTTCAACAAGCAGAAACGTAAACAGGTGATACCAAGAGATGTTAGTTCAGTCAGAAGGAGCAGGAGACTTGCTATCAAGGCAGAAGGATACAAGGACAAAGCCAGTGCAAGTGCTGTAACTATCAAAGGGGTTCAGCCCCTAAATCTGGGAAGCAGATTTGAGGCAACAGTGACCAACCACGAGACTGCTCCTCCACCTGATCTGCCACTTGAGACGATGCAGGCTATTGGGACAAGGTTTTGTCAGATACCTCCTGGTGAGATGTCTACAGCTGCCATGAACTATGATAGTTCTGATGAATAAGTCAATCTGCAATGTACTCTGGCCTAGATGTAGAGGCACTAGCTACATCACTATCTTAGTTTTCCATCTTTGCTTATCAGTTTGTTATTTCCAGAATTTTACTTGCTTTGTAAGAACCATATATCCCTTGAGTTTCCATATATTTGAGATATCATTTGTTTATGGCTATCCTTTGGGCTGTGTTTGCTCTAGAACATATCCTATGATCTATCTCTCGGGAAGTAATAAACCACCCCTGCTATCCTCTCGTTCCATCTCTTTGCCCCTGTATCCTCATGTGTTCATGCAAGAGTTTATAATGTCGATACTGATATTATTCATACTACTTGTTTTTAAAGAATATAAATATGAATAGAACACTACACATCATGGATTGGAACGTCGGAGGTATTAATTCTACGAGAAAGATGTGATGATCTAGCTAATAAAATAAGCCAAAGCAATCCCTCCATTATCTGTCTCCAAGAAACAAAGAAAGAATCTTTTGACGAGTGCTTACCTCAAAAAATTCTGTTCTAGACGTCCGAACCAATTTGCCTGCCAACCCTCTATTGGACTTTCCGGTGGCATCATAACTATATGGAATGGATCTCTCTTTTCTCGGCACGATTATCAGCCGGACAAAATTCCAAATTACTCGTGAAACTTCAATGCAATGCCTCACAAGATATTTTATATATTACTAATGTATATGCTCCCTGTGATACCGAAGGAAGAACGGAATTTATTGACTGGTTTATGACACTTGATTCTAGCATGTATGATCTCTCGGATGATTATGGGAGATTTTAATATGATCCGAAGCACATCCGACGAAACATGCACAGGGGGCAATCTCAGTAATATCCTACAGTTCAACTCTATTATACAAGAGCATGATTTGGAAGAAATCCCACTGAAAGGTAGAAACTATACCTGGTCCAATATGCAAGACAATCCTCTCTTAGAGAAACTTGACTGGATTTTCACATCTCATAATTGGACTGTTCATTTCCCTAATACCCTGGCAACTCCTATGGCAAGATTGGGATCAGACCATGTCCCTATTTTAATTCAAATAGGAACAGAGATTCCCAGAGCAAATATATTCAGATTTGAAGAATATTGGATAGAATTTGATGGATTCTCTGAAGAAGTAGAAAAAGCATGGTTCAATAATGGATTATATCATAATGCTGCTCAGGACATTACTGCCAGATTCAAGAACTTAAGATATGCTCTGAAAAAATGGAGCAAAAATATCTCTAAATTATCAGGTATTATGGACAACTGCAATTATACATTGGCCCTAATAGATGGGATTGAGGAGCAGAGACATCTCACTATTATGGAAAAAAATTTCAGAAAAATCGTCAAGAAACACTTGACAAAATTAATAGAGGCAAAGAGGATTTATTGGAGAAAAAGAGCTAACATCAGATGGGCAAAGTTAGGGAATGAAAATACAAAATTTTTCCATACGAGTTGCTACCAGGAACTACGAGACACAACCTCATTGCAGTATTGAAAAATGAACATGATATAGAATTCTATCGACCATGAAAGCAAAGCTGCTATTCTATGGAATTCTTTTAAAGAAAGACTTGGCCAGACAAGAGACACATCATGGAATTTTGACCTGCAGAGCATGATCATCCCTCAAGATTTAAGTGAGGTAGAAGCTCCCTTTACCAATGAGGAGATTGATAATATTATAAAACATATGCCAAATGATAAAGCCCCTGGACCAGACGGATTTAATGGTCTTTTCATGAAAAAATTCTGGAATACGATGAAGCATCAGTTCTACAATATGTGCAACAAATTCTATGATGGAAGTTTGGATCTTACTAGTATCAATATCGCATATATCACATTAATACCAAAAATCAGCTGCCCTGCTTATCCCTCTGATTTTAGGCCTATCTCTCTGGTCACTATGGCATTGAAGGTTTTGACAAAATTAATTGCCAACCGGGTTCAAGATGTTATTATACCACTGATTCACAGTAACCAGTATGGATTTATCAAAAACAGAACAATTCAAGACTGCATAGCATGGGCCTTTGAATACCTCCATATCTGCCATAAATCAAAAAAGGAGATTATTATTATCAAGCTAGATTTTGAAAAAGCTTTTGATCTTGTAGAACACAGTCTTCGTTCTTACCATGCTCAAACACATGGGTTTTGGAGATAAATTCTTGACCCGGATCAAAATGATATTAACCACAGCCTCTACCTCTATTATTCGAATGGAGTTCCAGGAAAAAGCATCAAATGTAAGAGGGGTGTAAGACAAGGTGACCCACTGTCACCTCTTTTATTTGTAACTGCGGCTGAATTACTTCAGATAATTATCAATCATGCATGGGAAGACAACATTATCTCTCTACCAATTGATGAATCTTATGGTCAGAGCTATCCTATTTTACAATATGCAGACGACACGTTGCTAATCATGCCAGCTGAACCAACACAGATTTTGGAACTTAAACGAATCTCGAAAGATTTCACCGATGCTACAGGTCTCAAGATCAATTACCACAAATCATCTATGGTGCCTATAAATATTATCGAAGACGAGATGCAATGAACTAGCACTTCTATTTGGATGTAAAAAGGAAACTATGCCATTTACATACTTAGGTCTACCTATGGGAACTACCAAACCTACCATCGAGGATCCGACACCTATGGTTACTAAAGTGGACGAGAAGACTAGCGAGGATTATCAAATTTATTATCCCACTGTTCTAGGCTAGTGGTTATTAAGTCCGTTATCTCTGCAATGCCTAATTTTATCATGTGTGCCCTAAAAGTACATTATACACACCTTGACCACATTGAAAAATCTATTAGAACATTCCTCTGGCATGGAAAAGATATTGAAAAGAGCTCTAAAGGAAAATGTTTGGTCAAGTGGGATAATGTTTGCAAGACAAAAGAGTCGGGTGGATTAGGTGTATTAAACCTGAGAGAACACAATAAGGCACTCTTGATCAAGAATCTTTACAAGTTCTACAACCATCAGAATATACCATGGGTGAATCTTTTATGGAGAGCTTATTACAATGATGGTTTATCCAATATTTCCAGGAAGAACAGAGGATCCTTTTGGTGGAAAAATTGTATATCTCATCTGCAGATATTCAAACAAATTACCACTTGCACACCACAATCGGAAGTTCCATTATACTACGGAAGGACAAATGGTATGATACTCGTATCGAATGAGAGTCTCCCCCATCTATTTTCATTTGCAAAGAACAAGGAGATTACTCTGCAGCAGGTAAAACATCTAAATCTGGATGAATTATATGATCAATTCCAATTACCACTATCTCTTATTGCTGTCCAGGAAATTAATGAACTCCACATAGCCATCAACTCCATCAGTGACAATATCAACTCTCATGACAAATGGAATCTTACAACTCGGAGGAAACAATTTTTCTACCAGGAATGTGTATTTGGATTTGATCAAAGAACCCCCTGCTCCTAAACCCTTCAAATGGATTTGGAAGTCCCCTTGTTTACCGAAACATAAATTCTTTTCCGGCTTCTATTGCAAGACGAGACTCAATACAAGAGATCTATTAACCAGGAAGAATTTCCATCTACAATCCAGACAAATGTGTTTTATGTATGGAGAACGCCGAAGAAACACTGGTCCATCTCTTTTTCTCATGCGACTTCAGTCAGGTGATATGGTGGAAAATAGGTGAGGAATGGAATACAGACCTTCAACTTATTGATATGATCTTGGAAAATTCTACCAGATCTGGTAACCCCTTCTTCAAAATAGCAATGATGGCTGGATGTTGGAGTATTTGGAATCACGAAACAAGATTATTTTTGAGAATGAACGAGAAAAGTGTCCAAGAATGTTACTACTTCTTCAAAGCTACTATACAGGAAATTAGACACAGAGTGAAACCTAGTTTGAAAGAAGGCATGCAAGCATGGATAGACACTTTGTAATTTTCTTAGGGTTTATCCTTTTTTATCTTCTTCTCTCTTTTTACCTTGCCCTCCACTTGTATATAACCATGCCTTTTTTTGGGCACCATATATGAAAATGACGCAGTGGGGGTCTTCCCCACTGTATTTTGCGTCAAAAAAAATGGTTAAATATTCTACCACCGGCGCACCACCATAGAGGCGCGCCGGGGGTAAGGGGGCTCGGATTTTTTATTTGGCCCAAACCTCTTCGAACTTTATCCCCGGCGCACTAAATTTTTGTTGCGACAGTGGTATTGGGCCATCACCGGCTCGTTCAAAACTTGGTGCACCGGTAGTATTTACCACCGGTGGGCACCTTTTATGGTGCGCCGGCAGTCGCGCTGGCAGCTATAGGCTATTTCCTAGTAGTGTATACTTCTTATTTTCTGAAGTAGTATAATTGAATATAGACCATATTGATAGATCGAGGAGAATTGACGGTCTCTATTCGTTCGTGGGCACCATAAAAGAGTTGCATGGTTAGAAGTCACGTATTCTATGTCTTGTCATTACAAAAGTTTTTTTATTTTCGAACAAGAGTGTCATTACATGTTAGTGTGACGTTGGTTGTGATTTTTTTTTCTCACGTCATAGTGCGGTTGGGTACTTGGGATAGTTCTATATATAGACCAACTACTTAAAACATAAGGTCGTAGGCTTGTCTGTTGCTGGCGAAGTGATACGAAGCGCTGAAGATCACCTAACTTAAGATCAACAAGCACACAAAAGAAAAGAAATGAAAAACAGCTAGAGCTTCGAGTTCATTGTCCCGCTTTGCGATCCGGCTAAAGAATATGTGAAGTTGGAGAAGAAGAGCATCCTTGAGGTATTCACCATCGCCAACCTCCAGAGGCCAACCCAAGCCATAGTGACATCCGTTTCCACCTCTGAAGAAAGCTCCCTGCTTTCTCGCCGCGGATCGGAGGGCATCGCACCTGTCAAAAGGTAGGGTGCACTCCCTGAGCACGCATGGGCATTGTACGCTTGCTGCCATAGGAGAAGGCTCCGCGCAATCGCCTTGCCACGCCGCCATCCATAGATTTCACATCCGCTCGCAGCACCAACCGCAACACACGAGACCAAAATGTTGGGAGAAGACATAGAAGATGCAGTGAAACCGCTACTAGATACCTACCAGCCACCACCGAGCACGCCCATCAACCCCGCTATCTCAAGGTGATGCCTCCAACAAGGGAACGGCGCTGGAGTGCCGCCGCCCAAACCGAAGCTTTGGATTTTCACCCGAGATAGGTAGATCATGGAGGAAGGGAATAGACCTCCAAGTCGCCTTCAAGAAGGAGATCGACGCTGCCAGCATCGTCGATGTCGTGACCGCCACCGTCGGCCAAGAGTTTCCCCCAGTCCAGAGCCCCTCTTCGGCTGCATCCACCAACCACCAGAACGAGTTCTTTGACCGGGGAGGTGAGATGGGCAACGTGGGGAGGAGCAGCTATGTTCACGTGATGCTAAAGACCCAGCGGGGCAGCCTCCGAACCTCGCCCGGGCCCACCACCCCCCCACCGTCCCACGGCCGAGGGCCACGGTCAGCAACACACAATGTGTGCCCCCCACCGCTAGGTCGATGCCATCTCCGCCATCCAGGGCCGTCTCTGTTGCTTCTGTGGTCCCAGACCTGGGGAGAGGAGCAGCACCCCGTGGCCACCCAAGCACCGGCAAGGTCGAGCCGACGGTGGGAGAGGAGGGCCACCAAGCATCCAGATGCCGGGGCCATCCCCCGGCGCGGAGGCCAACCTCCATTCCGCCGCCCTAGGGGACCCACGAGTAGATCCCCGCCACCCCCATCACCGGTTGTGCCAGGCTTCGTCGGCAGCAGCCTCAGGGGACGGCGAGAAGAGGGAGGTGTTACAAACGCGACAAGCAAATAACGAAGGATGATAAAGGAACACACGCAGGGGACACAAGATTTTAACGTGGAAAACCCCTTCCAATACAGAAGGGAAAAAACCACGGGCGCCAGCCAGCAAAACTTCACTTATATCGGGGAGTGTTTACAACGCCGTGGGATATCTTATAATCTGATAAACCCTAGCCGGCGGCTTACAAGAGGTATATATAGACGGTGACAAATTCCATCTTGTAGCATGAACTTCAACAATCTCCTGAACAAACAAAGAAAAACTTGTTGGCGCCAACAGCCACTTGGGCTAAACAGGTATACCAACCAAGCTCGAGCAAAGTTCAAACTTGGAAACAGGAACAGGCTTTGTCATCATATCAACGGGATTATCATGAGTATTTATTTTGCATACCTTCAGTTTACCTTGTGCAACAACGTCGCGAACATAATGGTACTTGATATCATATGCTTTGTCCGATCATGGAACATTTGATCTTTAGTAAGGTATATGGCACTTTGGCTGTCAGAAAACAAGCAAATGCAAGAATCATCTCCACAAAACTCAGCAAACAAACCTTTTGTTGCGGTCAGAAACCCACCGGCGAGCAACGACGGGCAACACAGTAGAGCCGGGAGGCTCCCAGAGCTGCGGCTGGCCCTGGTCCCTCGAGCGACGGCCCGCAAAGCCTCGGCACGCACGTCCGATGCTGGTGCAAGGGCGTGCCACCTGACCTATACCTGGTCGGGAAGGTGATGGATTTGCTTTGCTTAGTTTCTGCAGGGCATACACGTAAACATTAAATACGAGCCTCGATCGGCTCTCGGGTTGTCCTGTGAATCGGCTCAAGGAGCCGATCCACCCATGATTCGTATGAGGTCTACGATCACATGGTGGTCCTGCTTGATCAATATAAAGCTAAAACGACCTACGACGATTTAGGGTTTTCACCACATAATCGGAACATCCTACGCGTGATTGAGCCTGGCAGCCGCGCATGGTGATAATAAACCAACCCTAGACAAGGCCTAAAAACCAACATGAAGTTGATCCCCGGAACATCTTATCTAGGGCTAGCAAACTACACCCTACGTGCTACTGGATCCTTCAATCCATTTGCAAGGCCTAACTATGCAGATATTAAACTAATCCTTGAAGAACAAGGAGCAATCATAACGGATCGGATCTACTAAACAATGATCAAGCGAGGTGCCGCCCTTACACCTAAGATAGGTGTAAGGGCGGCTAGACATCTAAGGGTTGCATGGACAAAAGCATGTGACACGATGAAACAATGCTAACCCTAACACATCTATGATAACTACGTTGCTCGCCATCAACAAGGCTTCGAGCACGAGCAACGCATGAATCAACGAATAAGCGTATATCGCCTAGATCGCAAGATGCGATCTAGGCAGCATGATGCTTACCCGGAAGAAACCCTCGAAACAAGGGGTTGGCGATGCGCCTAGATTGGTTTGTGATGAACGTGATTATTGTTTTTCTCAATAACCCTAGATACATATTTATAGTCCGTAGACTTTCTAACGTGGGAATAATTCCAACCGTGCACGAGCCAAATTCTATCTAACCGACACGTATCCTACTATATTTACAGATACACGAGCAAACTAGCCCAAACTTTGTATACAAGGCCGATTCATGTATTTCTTCCGTGTATATTCTTCAAGCCCATCTTAATCGCGGCCCACCTCTGATCCGGTCAAATTCTGGTGATAACACATGCCCCCCTGGTTTTGGAAATGATAATTCCAAAATCACTCTGCTTTTCTTCGTCGGGTCATGTCGTTGGCAGAGCAGAGCCACCGCAGTATCCTTCATCATGATGCCTTGCCTTCTCAACTTCTCTGCAAGATTTGATAGCTTTAACATCACTTCCTCGGAAACCGTAGTGGCATTAAATCTCCACTATACCCCCCTTATTTAGCTGTGCCGAGCGGCTCGCCTCTTCATCCCCTTGTTCTGTTCCAACCATCGGCACCAAAAACCCTCTTCCCCTGTGGCAATGTCTTCCTCTTCCTCCGTCTCATCGGGCCTCTCTTTCCAATCTTCTTCCTCGAGCGAGCAAGAGTGGGACTTTGACTACGTGCCGGATGGCCCACCCGAGGCCCTCGTCGGGTCGGATGGTGACTTACCCCCGACCGATGGGGAGGACGACCTCCGGTTCCTCATCGAAGGGGAGCTGGAGAGCGAGAGCGAGGACGACCTCCACTCCTGGGCGAACTCCACCTCCTCCGACGAGGAGGAGGAAGAAGAAGAAGAGGAGGAAGAGGAGGAAAAGGAGGAAGAGGAGGAGGATGACTCCTCCTCCTCCGCTGGGTATCCGCCGGCGAAGCGCTTCCGCGCTTGGGCGGACAGCGAAGACGATGATGATGACGAGGAGGAAGAGGCTCCGGCCGAGGGCTGGGGCAGCAGCGACGAGGAACTCTCCGGAAGCAGCGCCGACGGCAGCTACGATGCCGACGACGAGGCCAGCGAGGATTAGTAGTGCAGGATTAGTAGTTCCTGAGCAATCGGCTCTTCTTTTGTTCTTCCTCTCTTGAGCAATTGGCTCTTCATTGTAAAAACCCCTCTTATTAATGAAGAAGTGCTTCCAGTTAATTTTGCCGATAGTCAAAGTCAAACAATCCCCAAAAGAGCCGATGGCATCGCATCGGCCTCTACCATAAAACACGAGTAAGGCCAACCTAATTGCCCCTCCAAACGGTAACCTGCGACCTCCGTCTGAGAAAGCAAACTCAGATCCCCAAATCGCCGCTCAAGCATCTCCACAAATCTCATATCTCAACCGCGCCGTCCCAACTCCACAGCGCATCAAATGGCGGAATCATCCAACGCCAACGCCATGGTCTCCGGTCTGAAGGTAATCCTTAACCGCCTCTTCGCCATTCGAATCAATGTTAGGATTAAACAGCAAACACCTGAATTAATGTCCTATTCCGTTATTAATTTTAGGTTTCAGACATCCTGCTGCTGCATCCTTCTCTCCCAAACTCTATGTGTCTTGGCCCCCGTTCTTCTGAGAGTCCCGCTCACTTAATCTCATGCGAGGCCAATAGAATCCCCTTCGTGAACCAGAATTTAGATCTGACTTCCTGGGCCGACTGCCTGCGAGCCTGGCCTAATCCTCCTGAAGGTTGGGTGGCATGGTACAGTAGAGTGTCTAAAACCCATTATGCCACCTGGAAAACGATAGGGATAGCCGATGCTTTGTCATTATCATTGTCTCCTCTTGAAAAGAATGAGAACATTCTGAAAACCATCGGCTACTTTTGGTCCGATGCACCTGAATTGCTTCATGTTCGGCCATGGCCCCATGACACTAACTCTGCCGGACGTGGCCATGATCACGAGCCTGGACATTGCATCCTCAAGCCCCTCTCGCCTTTAAGTTGCCAAAGGTCCCTTTCACCCTTTCCTCTAAAACAGAGTGTACAAGCTGGGCGCCTACCTCGGGCGTTATATGAAAACCAAAGGCCCCGTGACAGAGAAAGAGCACACGGCCTTCTTGAATTTCTCGGCTGGAGCACTTCATATTCCGTGGTCCTTCACTCGCCCCAACCAAGAATTACCTTTCCCTGGCCTATGAACTCGCCAAAGGCACTCAACTTGGCCTTGGCAAACTGTTCCTTGGAGAGGTCTATCGATCTCTTCAACTGATGTCTGTCAAACTGTTCTCCCAAAAGACAGTTAAGACAGGAGGCCCCTGGTGGTTTATTCAGTTATGGGCTCAGCTGTACTTTCAGAACCAGATCCCGGACTTCCCACCTTTGGCCACCTGCACCTTCCCAGATGCTACTGGGAAGGAGATCCGATGCACTAGCTATGGCCAAGCTCTGTATAGCCTCCCAGGCAGCAGGCTGATCCCTAAGGAAGCAGCAGAGTGGTTCAAGATTTTCTTCCAATGCTTGGGCAACCCCCTGTTCTTTCCTTATACTGAATCCGAGAACTTTGAGAATCCAGTCTCCTTCCGGTTAGACAGCTTTGCCGATGACGCTAGCACCCGGCACTTGTACTCTATCATGATCCGTCCTTGATTTCTCCCAGTTGGTATGAGTACCTCAAACAGGATCATCAAGCCTGGTTATGAGTCTTACCAACCGGTGGTAGTAGCCCGGCAGCTTGGTCTCGGGCAAGTGCCCCCACACTTCTTTCTCCACCACCTGACAGCAAGCAGAGCTGAACTGCCTGACATCCTTACTGGCCAAAGGTGCTATACCTTCTTTGACGCTCTGGCCATTCCAATTCCTCACAACCTCTGTTTCACCATCACTACCGATGGTTTCGAGACTTGGTGGTCCATGTGGAAGACCCACGCCTTCGGAAGAGCTCTAGGACCGTTCTTGAAGCAACTTGATGCCGAATATGACGTTCCCGCACACCAGGTACCATTACATATAAATTTCTTGCAATGGCTCATGATGATTGTCTGTAACCTGGCTCTATCTCTTGGCAGCAACAAGATGGCCCAGAGCCCGTGCAAGCCGATGGCTCCCCCTTCAAATTCCTTCCACCAGCCCCGGTGGTTCTCTTCTGCCAGAGCTCGCCACCCCTGAAGAAGGTCATAATGCAGAGCCAACCGATTTCACCGAAATCGGCTCCCAAGAGTAAAGCATCCTCGGGGCCAGTTGCCCCCCGAGCCTGAATCCAGGCGAGGAAGGCAGTGAGGAAAGTAGCTGCCAGAAAGACCCTGAAGCGCAAAGCTCCTGTCCAAGAAAGCTTGCATGTAAGCTGACTCGTGCCTTGACTAAATTTATCTGTCCTCCCAGTCTTCTGCAACATGCTTGTACTTCTTTTTACAGACTTCCACCGAAGAGAACTCCAGCGGGGAGGCACAGTCCAGTCAAAGGGACTCGAACCCGGGCAACTCCGGGAGATCCACCACACAGAGTCAGACGGACTCGCCAGCGTCGGCTTCTAGGAAAAGGTCGACTCCCGAGCCTGTTGCTCCTCAAGCTCCGATCAAAACAGGGTCACGCGTGAAGCGTCGATGCGTCAAAAGGGCTCGCAAAGACCCACGAGTTTCCTCGCCAAGCCAGGAGGTTTCAAATGTAATTACTTCACCAGTTCATATTTCATGCCGTCCCATTGCTACTTGGATCGGCTCACCATTTCTTTTGCGGACTAATGAGACCTCTAGCGGGGACGTTGAAGAGGTATCGATGCCATCCGCCACACCAGACCTAGCCACCTCGACGAGCGTGGCTGACCAAGTGGCTAACCTAGCCAAGTCCACGGAAAAGCCGATTATCACAACATCGGCTGCTCCTCCTACTTTGGGAGAGGTACACTCCACTCCCTTGGCTCTACCCTTTTCTTTGTTGTATACTAATACTGCTCTTGTTCGTCTGTCAGGGTTGTGATCTTTCAAGCTTGCTGACGTTCGATCCTGAATCCATCGAACCAGCTACTTCCAAGGCAGGTGAAGAGCCAAGTCCTAGCACGGTCCATGGTCCACTCCAGCGTCTCAAGGCTTTGCTCTCCTCCTCAGTTGAGACCCTGGTTGAAAACCCCGAGGCAGTCAAGGGCTGACATAGGCATCCCAAATGGGCCTGCCGAATATAGTACCCGGGGTTTACTGAAGGCCCACTACCCGAAGAATAAGAAGATTCGGGAGCCCAAGATGTATCAAGGAAAGTTAGAGTTGTAATAAGGAGCGTTATTTGTAATCTGGCGGGATGAGTTAGGAACCGTCCCGGACTCTGTAACTTGTATAGCACGAATCCCTCGGCTCCACCTCCTATATAAAGGGGGAGTCGAGGGACGAAGAATCAATCGAATCATTGTCTACAAACCCTAGTTTTCATATTCGTCGAGTACTTTTCGGCTGAAACCTTCGAGATCTACTTGCCCTCTACTTCTAACTAAACCCTAGCCTACAATCCATAGGCATTGACAAGTCAATACCTTGTCAATTGGCGCCGTCTGTGGGAATTAGAGGCGTAAGGATCTGATCTCGATGGCACGCTCAAGATCTTCGACATCATCAACCGCAAGCAACGTAATGGATCGAGGTAAACAGATTGCTGCTGGTCTTGTCGATTTTGTTCCTCACCCACCCTCCCGTTTGGATGCATATGCGTATCTGGCGGAACCCATGGAGATGACGTTCGGAAGTTTTCACTTTCGCGTGGAGAAGGAAGGATCATATCGTGTCGAAATTCCGATCTCGTCGGGATCGTCGGCGGTCAGTTCCGATCTTTCAAACTATGCATCGTCAACCGAGTCAGGAGAAGAAGAAACCTCGGCGACACGCTACGTCAGCACCAGAACAAGAGAGAAACTCGCCAAGATCTTCAACGACATATCGTTTGAGTCATCTGCGGACTCATATA
Organism: Lolium rigidum; assembly: GCF_022539505.1. NCBI lineage: Eukaryota > Viridiplantae > Streptophyta > Magnoliopsida > Poales > Poaceae > Lolium > Lolium rigidum. The sequence goes on along the minus strand of NC_061512.1, from coordinate 241,769,809 downwards.
TAAGCGATGGCTCAAGCGATGTCGACGATTACGACTTCATCGACAAATCTCTCACGATGGGCAAGGTCTTCATCAATCTCAATGATGATGTCACCAAACCCAACGTAGATCCGAGTACAAAGTATCATCAGATTTACGCCATTGAAGATCAAGAGGAGACATCTGAGGCTTTCGACAGTTTGGGAAATCCATACGTCGATCCCTCCAATCTACGACAAGGTCTGGGCAACAAATACGTCGGGCCAGAGCCGCGAGATAGAGTTCAACTTTCACAAGCAGCGTGGGACGAGCCGCGAGAGCTATGAACGGTACAGAACCAATGGCTACCACAGCCACACCAGAAGAATTGCAAGCATATCAATATAGGCTCGCACGAGCTGCCAGAGAAATAGAAAAACAGACAGCTGAGTTGAACAAAAGAAAGGAGGCAGCTTCTGCATCCAGCAGGAGGAGGGCAGATCTAAGTCGACAATCCAGAACTTCGGGTGATAGCCACAGGGACGCTCGGAACAGAGGAAGATCAAGATTACAACACATACCCGAAGCAGAAAGAGAGCACTTGATCCAAAACCTCGACATGTCCTTTATGTCGATAGATACAAGAGGAAACATCATCCCTAAGACACCAGAAGCTGGGTATATGGCAACACAAGCTTTTATCCTCGCATCTAAACCACCTCCAGGTGATCCAAGGGAATCATTATACAATATGGCGATAGCAGGGGTTGGAGCTATGGGGACAGCGTTTGTATCAACGCCTCCCGAAGGAGCAGCAAGGCAAAATAGTCCACGACCTGCAGCAGCAACAGCGGCAGCCCCTGAAGGACCAAGCGGAGCAAGGGATACAGCAGCACAAGCAAGGGTCGATAGAGCGCGACAAAGCAGAAGGGATCATCGGCAATCTCCGGAGCTTAACGACGAAGATATGTGCGGCTTACCATGCTTCACGAGGAGAGTCCGGAAAACTCGAGTCCCCTCAGGATTCAAGTTACCCGACAATTTCAAGAAGTTTGACGGCCTTCAAGATCCAGAGGATTGGCTAGTCGACTATCTAGAGACAGTGAAGCTCACAGGAGGAACCAGGGCGACAGCTATGCAAAGCATCCAGGTGCATTTGAGTGGAGCCGCACGATCTTGGATAAAGAAACTCACTCCAGGATCTATCGACAGCTGGGAAAGTTTCGAGGACGTGTTCGTCAAAAACTTCAGATCCACGTGCAAAAAACCTGCATCGTTAGAAGAATTGAGAGCATGCCGACAAAAGCCAGATGAGTCAATGAGAAAATACATCCAAAGGTGGAATATCATCAAAAACTCGGCAGAAAATATATCTGACGAGAGAGCAATAGATGCGTTTGTCGCAGGAGTCAGGCGTGGAGATTTTGTCGAAGACTTGGGAAGGACCAATCCAAAGACAGTATCCGCGTTAATGGAGATAGCAAATAAATGGGCAGATGGAGAGGACGCTGTCCACAACAAACGACACAGGTCGCCAGAGGAGGACCGTGGTCGAAACTATCAACCGAGGCGAAGATTTCCTCGGCAGTACCAGAACTATGACGCTCCAGGACAAATTTCGGCAGGTTTTCGGACAAATACAGGAGGAAACAACAGAGATGATTACCAGAGAAGCAGTGAGCAGCGAGGTGATAACAGGGATGATTCACGCAACAGGCAAAATAGCGGACCTAGGTTCCCAAGGCCTTTCGTGTCCCCCGAAGAAATGCTGAACGGACCGTGCCAGATGCACTTCTTCCTCGACAGCAATGGGAAAAGACAATCAGGGCACCTGCAGAAAGACTGTCGAAATTTTCAGGCAATGTTCAGATACGCCGAAAATGCTCACGCTCGAGCAGCACAAAGAAATCCTCGGGAGCCCAGGAGCGAAGTCCACCTACCGCCACCTCCCGCGATTACAGAAGACAATCGACACCAACTCAGAATAGCGGCAGCACCTGCACCACCACCCTATGTTGACCCTAACTCCAACGGAGCAGTGTCGATGATTCAGAAGGGAAGGCCGTCCAATAGAGCTCAAAAAGTAATCTCACGACAGGTGTTTATGGCAGAGAAAATGCCTCCACCAACAGTTGAGTACCTTAATTGGTCAGGACAAGATATCGGCTTCACGATAGCAGATCATCCGCAACAAGTTCCTCGACCAGGGCAGTCAGCACTTATTCTGCCGGCAGTTATCGCAGGATTCGACGTTTCTCGAGTATTCATAGATGGTGGCAGCAGCTTAAACCTTATGTATGCAGATACATTGAGGAAGATGAACATATCCTTAGCAAACCTGAAGCCAACGGACACAAGGTTCCACGGCATCACACCAGAAAAACCAAGTTACCCATTGGGAAAGATCAACCTCGACGTTCAGTTTGGAACCCGAGAAAATTATAGAATCGAGAAACTGGAGTTTGAAGTCGTGGATTTTCCATCGCAGTACCACGCCTTGTTGGGACGACCAGCATATGCTAGATTTATGGCAGTACCACACTATACATACCTGTTATGGAGATTGCCTGGACCCAAGGGACCAATCACGGTCAAAGGGAGTTTCGCCTTAGCTGATAAGTGCGACAAGGATTTCCATCGGTTATCAGAAACCTTCGGGATGCAAGCTGAATACTTGGCGTCGAAAAGCATGACCGATTACGACGTCTCGCCGCACGTCGGAAGGCCAAACAAAGAATCAACTTTCAACACGAGAGAAAAATTCTAAGGAGGTGCGAGATTCACCCGACGGATCCAAAAAAGACGACATCCATTGCAAACAACATGGATATCGCATAGGAAAGCGCGCTCGTCGAGTTCCTCCGTGAGAACTCGGAAAATCTTCGCATGGTGTCCAGCTGACATGCCAGGAGTACCCGGGGAACTTGCCGAGCACCACCTAAATTTGGATCCAACAGCGAAACCAATCAGACAACCTTTGCGGCGTTTTTCGGAACCAAACCGCAAATCCATGCTATCAGAAATAAATCGACTAGAAGAAGCTGGTTTTATTAGAGAGATATCTACAGAAGCCACATGGGTAGCTAACCCAGTGATGGTGCCGAAGAAAAACACGACAGTCCTTCGCATGTGCGTCGACTTCACGTGTCTCAATAAACATTGCCCTAAGGACCACTTTCCCCTCCCAAGGATCGATCAAATCATCGACTGCACGGCAGGATGTGAACGTCTCTCCTTTTTGGATGCATACTCTGGTTATAACCAGATCAGATTAAAAGAAGATGATGAAGCCAAAACAGCGTTTATTACACCTTACGGCGTGTTTTGCTACAAGACAATGCCCTTCGGTCTAAAAAATTCGGGAGCAACATATCAGAGGATGATGCAGAAGTGTTTAGCAACACAGATTGGGAAAAACGTGCAAGTATACATCGATGATGTCGTCATAACGTCAAAAAAGGGGGCAACGCTGATCGAGGACCTCAAAGAAACTTTTGACAACCTCGACAAATTCTGCCTCAAGTTGAACCCGACGAAGTGTTCTTTTGGTGTCCCAGCAGGAGAACTTCTGGGGTTTCTAGTTTCAGCAAGAGGGATTGAAGCAAATCCCGACAAAATACAAGCCATAGTAACAATGAGAAAGCCAACAAAGTTGAAAGAAATACAGCAGCTAACTGGGCGAGTCGCAGCCTTTGAGCAGATTCGTCGCCAGGTTAGGAGAAAAAGCGTTACCATTTTATGCGTTGATAAAACAAGGAGATAAATTCCAGTGGAACGAAGAGGCCGATAGAGCTTTCGAAGATCTGAAGCGAAAAATCTCGACACCACCAATCCTGGTGGCTCCAAAGGAAAAGGAACCTCTCCTGTTGTATATTGCAGCCACACCCCAAGTGGTTAGCACGGTGTTAGTTGTCGAAAGAGAAGAAGAAGGGAAAATCCATGGAGTGCACGCCGGTATACTTCGTGAGCGAAGTCTTGTCACCCTCAAAACAAAGGTACCCTCAGTACCAAAAGCTAGCATATGGAGTGTTCACGACAGCAAGAAAATTGCGCCACTATTTTTCGGCACATCCGATCATAGTGGTCAATGAAGCTCCCTTGTCAAATATACTGAACAATCCAGAAGCTACAGGTCGTGTCTCCCTTTGGGGAATAGAACTTTCCCTCGGGACATCACGTACGAAAAAAGAAAAGCAATAAAGTCGCAAATACTGCCGGACTTCATCGCAGAGTGGATGGAATTGCAAAATACAGGACCTCCAGATTTATCGAGAACCTGGACTATGAACTTTGATGGATCTAAAAGACTAGAAGGGGCTGGCGCAGGAGTAGTACTCATATCACCTGAAGGCGACAAGTTGAAGTACATCCTTCGGATGACGTTCCCTAACGCATCTAACAATGAAGCAGAATATGAGGCTCTCATACACGGGATGAAGATGGCAAAAGCTGCAGGAGCAACTCGATTAAAAATCTTTGGCGATTCACAGTTGGTAGCTCAGCAAGTTATGAACCAATGTGACGCAGTCAATGATAGCATGATGGCATACAAGGAGGTGTACAATGAGCTCGAGAAGTTGTTCGATGGATGCGAAGTAAATCATATCAGTAGATTGAGCAACGACGAAGCCGACGTCCTTGCAAACATCGGGTCGCAGTGCCTTGCAGTCCCACCAGGTGTATTTTGGGAAGAGATAACAGAGAGATCCACTGTGTCGACAAAATCAAAAAAGAAGGAGAAGAAACCCTCGGGGGCTACCAAGGAGAAGCAAGAGGAAGAAGAAGAAGAGCAAGACCTGGTCATGGTAATACAGACACCGTGGATGCAGCCATACATATCATATATACTCAGGAAAGAAATACCCGATGATCCAGTCGAGGCAAGGCGAGTAATTCGACGCTCCAAAGCTTTCACAGTGGTCAAGGGAGAATTATATAAGAGAAGTATTTCAGGCGTCTTGCAAAGGTGCATCACACCTGAAGAAGGAAGAATAATTTTGAAGGATGTACACGAAGGAATATGTGGCCACCACGCAAGTAGTCGAGCTATCGCAGCCAAGGTTTTTCGGGCAGGATTCTACCGGTTAACAAGCAATTGAGGATGCTAAGGACATAGTACGAACTTGCGACGCGTGTCAAAGGTTTGCCGCAAAGCCTCACTCTCCGACAGCAGAGCTAGCACCAATACCTTTGTCATGGCCCTTTGCACAATGGGGACTTGATATGGTGGGCAAGTTACACAAATCATGGCCAGGAGGAAAGGAGTACATGCTAGTAGCTGTCGACAAATTTACAAAGTGGATAGAAGCGAAGCCGATAAATTCACCAGACGGGGCATCTGCAGTAAAATTCATACAAGGACTCGTCTTCAGGTTTGGAGTGCCCCACAGCATCGTCACAGACAACGGTAGCAACTTCACATCCAATGAATTCAAAGACTATTGCAAAGAGGTGGGTATCAAGCTGAACTTCGCGTCAGTTGCACATCCTCAAACCAATGGGCAAGTCGAGAAAGCCAATGGTATCATCTGCAATGGCATCAAGAAACGTCTGCTGGGACCTTTAGAAAAAGCTCGACATACCTGGCCTGAAGAATTACCAAGTGTGCTTGTGGAGCATCCGAACAACACCAAATACGGCGACACAGAAACCCCGTTCTTTCTCGGTTCATGGCGCGGAGGCGATACTTCCAATAGAAATAGAGCACGATTCCCCTAGAGTGACGAGATATGATGAAGAAGCTTCAAAGATAGCATTGGAAGACGATGTGGACGCACTCGACGAAGCTCGAGACGAAGTACTATCTCGCGTAACCAAATATCAACAGGACTTGAAGAATTACCACAGTCGACGTCTGCGGCCAAGATCTTTTCAGGTGGGCGACCTAGTTCTTCGGCTCACGCAAAAAAGTCATGAAAAACTCGAGTCACCATGGCTTGGTCCTTACATCGTCACGGAAGTAATCGGAGGAGGAGCATACAGGATAAAGGACAAGAAGACAGGGGTGGAGGAGCCAAACCCCTGGAACGTGGCGCAACTCAGGCGGTTCTACGCCTAGAGGCGAAATATAGTCCTTGTAAAACTTCAATGTACTGAAACGCCCACGAGTTTTCGGACGCACTCTTTTCCTTTTTCGGGGCACCGAGTGGGGCCGGGAAAGGTTTTTAATGAGGCGGGCTCGTGGTGCTACAATATAATAAAGATAGTGGAGATATACTTCTTATTCTTCGACACGCTCGGGGGCTCAAACGCCCAAGTCTCAAAATAGATTCACTGAAATATTTCGCCTTGGTACATTAATACCTCGCCAAATATAACAAAATCGGAAGACAGCAATAATAAATATAGTATACACATCAAAACAACGTAAGTGCCTTGGTTTAAAAACCTCGACATGCAAATATAGAACTTCGACATCAACGATACTCAAAAATGGGCGATCTACCTAAAGGACAAACAAAGATGTCTTATCCCAGCAGGAAAAATAGATTTCAAGAAAGGAAAAATAGTGCAATCTTCAGGCTCGGGGGCTTCAACAACATAGAGGACCTCAGCAACATACAATGAGTCCCTTCGGAAATATGAGATACAAGATTTCTAACATGATACAAGTCAATGAAATCCCAAGATAGTATCTACCGATAAACCCCTGGTTGTTTTGTGTTCAGCATAAGAACCTTTGGTAAAGAATTCGGAGTCCATCCGAAGAAGTTCATCTATCATCGACTCGGCCACAGGAGCTACCATGGCGTCGATTGAGTCAATATCATTCTTTCGACGCGTCTTCTTGGCCAGACAACCAGCAACAATCTTCGTCAGGTCCAACTTTGGGTAACAAATGTTTATCATAATCATGGCAAATCTCGCCCCAGCAGTGAGCTGCGCCCGCACAAAGTTATGGATGCGAGGAGCATCTCTGAATACCTCCAGTAATTCGGGAAGAGTTTTTGGGACCTCGTTTCACGGAAACAAATTCCTATAGACAAGGGTTAATGTCGACGTGCAAAAGCTGAGAAAATCGCGCACCTGGCAAGCACGATCTTGAAACCTAACAATTTGTTGGGTTCGTTCAGGAGTGGCCCAGAACAAACACCCATGATTAAGGGAGAGATTAACAAGAAGATTTGTCCTCTCATTCACTCTCTGATCTTCGGCAGCAGAATCAAGAACTGAGCCTGTTAAAAGCGACAGGGCAAGATATTGGAAGACAAGCACAGCAAGATAAAGAAGAGGCATTAAAAGAAAGCACAAACGTACCTAGCATATCTGTGCTAGCTTCCAGCATTAGCTCAAGCATACTATTTTCTCGGGTTGTGGCTCCCTTTGCTTCCAAGATACAGCAAGCATCCCTAGCAGCCACAGCTTCTTCGGCTTGATGAAGAGCAAGTTTTCTCCTTCAGAGGCTTTTCGAGATTGTTCCATCATGGCCAAAGATTGTTTCTTCATAGACTGAAGTTGTTGTCGAAGTTCTTGCAAATCTTCCGACAAATGTCCGCTTGATGAACTCTCGAGGAGATTATGGTCGATTAGTATTTTCTTCGAGAAGGAAGATGCAGGTGAAGCAGCGGCAGAAGAAGGGGGAGTCGAGTAGTTATCAAATATTAACTGGAAAAGGAAGGCCCAGGATCAATGAAAAGCACGAAGGAAAATTTCATTACTTGCTAGAAAATTTACATGGGTATTACAAAAGAAAGTTCTCCAGAAGGACTAAGTGAGTAATTGTCGCCAAGGCTAAAATGGCGACAAGAGCAAAAGAAACAGAAAAAGAAACAAGGAGGCATGCAACTAGACCTCCGGCCTCGAGGAGCTAGGAGTCGAAGTTGGCTTGATCCCGAGATACGCCAAGATTTTCTTCGTATTGGGCTTGGCTGCCTTGATCAGCGACCTCCATCTTGATTGCTCTATCTGATCGGTGTCGCCAACCTTCATCCAATCAAGCGTCTGTTGGCTGTCAGCAACTAGGGCAACAGTATTCTCGACAGCAACCTTCATATTCTCCTGACGCATCTTTAATCCAAGGTCTTCCGACGAATTGAAAAGCTTGGCAAGGGCAAGGAAAGTCGAAGGCTCCTCTTTCTTCGGGAAGAAGTAGGGGAACAACGCCGACAAACTTGCACTGGCATTGGCCACGCCTTCACGAATTTCGCGCCCATGGAACTCCAGAAGAGAAAGTGCGTCAAGGAGAGGGTCATCGACGGCATTCTCCAGATCAAAATCTTGGTTTGTTTGGGCTGCCACACGAGACAAAAACATTAGTAGAAAACCAGGAAACAAGAAGTACAATAAAAATAGAAGGGATTGATGATATTACTCAGCGTACGTCGACTTTGCGACTTCAAACGCTTGATGATCCCCTGCTCACGTGCAGCTTGTGCAGTTTTCTGCTCGTCTAAGGCAGATTCAGCATCTTTGAGCCTTTTCTGCAGTTCCTCGACACTAGCGGCCTTTGCTTTGGCATCATCAGCCTCAGCTCTAGCTTCACTTGCGGCGAGTTCGGCTTTCTCGCGAGCCGCTTCACTGTGCTCTAGTTTGAGAGCAAGTGCGTCGGCACGCTTATTGGCCTCTGCAAGTTTCTCTATCAAGATAAAAAAAAAAAGAAGAAGGAAATATCAAATATCGCGACAAACAACAGAAGCAAAAGCCAGGAAGAACGGCAAATATAGAGATTGTTACCTTCGGTTCTGCTGGCATACTCGCGGTACCCAATAAATTGGGACCCGATGCGGATAAGATCCTTGATCATGGGCTGTCAAAGAAGAAGAACGAAGGGGAAAACATCGGCATTAAAAAAGTAAGGGTTTACAAAAGCAAAATAGAAGAAATATAGACATCGACAAACTTACATCATCCAAGAGCTGCGACGAAGAGCTGCTCAATTGAGGAGGAGGCTCAATGATCATTTCAACCCTTGCCCTTTTTGGTGAAGGGACAAGGGGGCTTGATGGCGGAGTAGGGGTGACGACGTTTTGTTGAGGAGGCGACGTTTCTTCCTCTTCAACTAGCGTGTCTGAGGCAAGTACAGTACGTGACGTGCTTGTCCGAGGAGCCACGTCAGTAACTGGTACCTCTTCATCCTCATCACTGTTGACCAAAAAATCGACAGTATAAAAAGCAAGACAAGATAAATATTTCGAGTACAAAAAAAAAAAGGGGGAGAAATAAAGTCGACTTACGAGCTGATGAGGGATTCAACATAAGGATCATAAGCTGCCTTCGGATGAGAAGGAACAACTTCTTCAGCCTTAGAAGTGCCAGAATCCTCGGCATTTTTCCTTTTCCTATTGATCTTTGGAGAAACAGCAGGAGGAAGGGATTGTGTCGACTCACTGGCTTCCGACTCGGCTTCTCTCTCATGAGAAGCCGCAGATTTGTGAGAACCCGCAACTTCACTTCCAGGAACAGAAGAGCCTTGAGTATCTTCGGCAACAATACCCATTTCTTCGACTTCTCCATCCTCAGGAAGAGGAGGAAGGGAAGCCATAGTAGGGTGATTCTACAACAAAATAGCGGTAGAGAGAAAAATAGCGAGATATTAATACAATGAGATGCAGGAAAAATTCAGAACAAGATAAAAAATTCGAGAAGGCAAAATACCTCGGGGAGAGGATTAGTGGAGCTGTAGGGTTCCACGCGACAAGAGGAAGGAATAGGATCCTTCTTACTCAGCGAGGTAATTCTTCGAACAAGCTTCTCCAAGTCCTTCACAGAAAGATCATTGGAGAGCCTATTGGCGTCATTGGCACCGGAATACGTCCAAAGGGGATTTTTGCGAGCCTGAAGAGGCTGCACTCTAATCCTAAGAAAATAGGCTGTGATTTGGACACCAGACAACTCTTTTCCTCGAGTATTCTGGAGCTGATGAACACGAGTCATAAGAGCTTCTGTCGCCTTTCTCTCTTCTTCGGAAGCTTCGGCGTCCCGAGAGTGGCGGCGTTGAATCTTCGCGTTTCCGTCGAAGGGAACTATGTTGTGTTCCACGGAGTTGGCGCTTTCTTCGTGTATATAGAGCCATCTCTTGCGCCATCCTTGGACAGAGTCGGGAAATTTGACGTCGAAATAATCGACATCGGTTCGGACACAGATAACTACGCCACCTATGTTGTAGGTGGCGTTGTGAGCGCCATTACGGCGAAGGCAGAAAATGCGTTTCCAAAGAGCCCAATTGGGAGCAACTCCAAGAAAGCATTCGCAAAGGGTGATAAAAATAGAAATATGAAGGATGGAATTAGGGGTCAGATGGTGCAGCTGAATCCCGTAAACGAAAAGAAGGCCGCGGAGGAAATCATGGATTGGAGGCGAAAGGCCGCGGATCGATGATCAACAAAACTAACCCGGTACTCCATTGGAGGATTGGGGTAGCTTTCTTCGCTAGGAAAGCGGATGGCGTCCTCCTTCTTCATAAGGCCGAGCCTCTTCAGCATGTTGGTATCTTGGTTGGAGATTTTCGATCTCTCCCACTCAAGATCCTCGGCGGCCATCTTGGATTCAGGAGTGCTGTGGCGAGTTAGGCGTGCGCGCGGAGGCATCAATGGCAATGGGCAGAGCAATGTATGCGAGTGCGGAAACTAAGAGAGAGTTGGGCGCAGGAGAAGCTTTGCGAAGAGGAACAGATGTGCGGCGCAAGCGAGGGGATGAACGGAGGTTGAAGAAAGGTTTATATAAGAATTAGGTGAAGCAGTGTGCCGTTGGATGAGGAAATCGTGTGGTGAGAATAGATCTTCTAGATACAAGGGTAAAAAAGTATTTTTACTGAAGATAGGCATTACCGTACGTGCGCCAGAAAAAGCGGAGGACGTGTGTCCCCCACTTGCACGACGTGTCAACGTGGTGGGAAAGATGGACCCACAAGGCAGGAAAAACTCGACCATTAGTAGAGTTGAAGGGAAATTTGACAAGGGAAAATATGTCGACAAGAAAAAGGAGAATGGCGACAGGGCAAGTTATTTGCATACTTCGGGAGCCTTTGGTCAGAAACAAGTTTTTGCCCAAATGCTCGGGGGCTACTTCGAAAAAGTAAAGTTTCGACTATGGTAAATATAGAAATTGGTGGAGCCTACAACCAAGCACAAGTTCTTGGCTGTAGCCTCGGGGGCTACTCCCATCGGGAGCGCTGTTCGCGCACCCGATATATATATATAAAAAAAAAAAAAAAAAAAAAAAAAAGAAGGGAAAGAATATCGGGAGATAATGGCAATATATCGACAAGGTGGACTAAAATGTTGAGCCTACAACCAAGCACAAGTTCTTGGCTGTAGCCTCGGGGGCTACTCCCATCGGGAACGCTGTTCGCGTGCCCGATGAAATATAAAAAGGAAAAAGAAAGATAGAAAAGCAAGAGAGTATATTTCGAGTTAAAATTAACTCTACATATACTCCCATCGGGAGATTAATATAAGTCATATTTGACTCGATAAAATGTGCCATTCCAACAGCCGGAAAAGCACTCGACAATATATTCTCGTAACGCCAAAGTTGCGATCAATTTCTGAATGCCGCAAATTTGCGAAGGTAAGACCCCAGATCTATTCTGCCGGGCGTGGCATCGCCGAAGACTGCGCTCTGCTACTTTTATCCGTATCAACAGATACGAAGAAAAATCCTAACGGACGCGTTAGGTACTCGATAAATTTGACTGGGACTCGACAGAATGGTAAGACCTTAAGCGGCACCTGTCGAAGTTTGCACCAGTATCCCGAGATCATGTCCAGGGACGTGATCTTGAAGTAGGTTTTTGCGGATTGCCACTAGAGCAGTTAACTAGTACCTGATCCGTCAGATGAACTAGCCCCAATTACCGATATCCCTGTACAATATAGAAATTTATATAAAGAAATATAGAAAAATTGAATAAGAATAAGCAGTGGAGATTTTCCCTGACTCTATGATTCAAGCAAAATCTCGGGGGCTACTGACATAGGCATCCCAAATGGGCCTGCCGAATATAGTACCCGGGGTTTACTGAAGGCCCACTACCCGAAGAATAAGAAGATTCGGGAGCCCAAGATATATCAAGGAAAGTTAGAGTTGTAATAAGGAGCGTTATTTGTAATCTGGCGGGATGAGTTAGAAACCGTCCCGGACTCTGTAACTTGTATAGCACGAATCCCTCGGCTCCACCTCCTATATAAAGGGGGAGTCGAGGGACGAAGAATCAATCGAATCATTGTCTACAAACCCTAGTTTTCATATTCGTCGAGTACTTTTCGGCTGAAACCTTCGAGATCTACTTGCCCTCTACTTCTAACTAAACCCTAGCCTACAATCCATAGGCATTGACAAGTCAATACCTTG
>NC_061512.1:241747349-241757460 GCF_022539505.1 Lolium rigidum | reverse complement strand
AAGAGAGTGTTTGAGAGTAGCATTTATTTATTCAATTATGTGATCATTGTTGAGAGTGTCCACTAGTGAAAGTATGATCCCTAGGCCTTGTTTCTAAGCATTGAAACACCATTTCCAACAAGTTACTGCTACATGTTCGCTTGCTGCCATTTTTATTTCAGATTGCAATTACTACTTATAATCATCCATATTACTTGTATTTCACTATCTCTTCGCCGAACTAGTGCACCTATACATCCGACAAGTGTATTAGGTGTGTTGGGGACACAAGAGACTTCTTGTATCTTAATTGCAGGGGTTGCTTGAGAGGGATATCTTTGACCTCTACCTCCCTGAGTTCGATAAACCTTGGGTGATTCACTTAAGGGAAACTTGCTGTTGTTCTACAAACCTCTGCTCTTGGAGGCCCAACACTGTCTACAGGAATAGAAGCGTGCGTAGACATCATCTCTCCATAAAGATAAATAACATGTTGGGTGAACAAATTACAACTGGGCAATTGACAGAATAAAGACCATACCTGACAAGATGATTACTATGAGATTCATTTGGGCATTACAACATGATACATAGACCGTAATCCAACTGCGTCTATGACTAATAATCCACCTTTCGGTTAGCGTCCGCACCCCTTTCAGTATTAAGTTACAAGCAATAGATTATCGCATTAAGCAAAGTGTGTAAAGTAAACAATATAATTATCCTTAGACAAAGCATTGTTATTTTCTCCCTAGTAGCAACAACACATCTACAATCTTAGAAGTTATTGTCACTCTCCCAGATTACTAGAGGCATGAACCCACTATCGAGCATAAATACTCCCTCCTGGAGTCACAAGCACATACTTGGCCAGAGCATCTACTAGCAACGGAGAGAATGCAAGATCACAAATAACATATGAAAAGTACATAATCAATCTCAACCATAGTATTCAATATTCATCGGATCCCAACAAACACAACATGTAGCATTACATAAAGATGATCTTGATCATGATAGACAGCTCACAAGATCTAAACATGAAGCATAAAGTGGAGAAGACAACCATCTAGCTACTGCTATGGACCCGTAGTCCAGAGATGAACTACTCACACATCACTTCGTAGAGGCCTCCGGTGATGATCTCCCTCTCCGGCAGGGTGCCGGGAAGAGCTTCAGAACCCTCCCAAGCTAGGGTCGGCGATGACGGCCACGACGGAACTTTTCGTGGATGGAGGCTCGGGTATTTAGATTTTTCCCGAACATGTGAATAAATAGGCGGAAGGGCGAGGTCGGTGAGTGCCCGAGGGACCCACACCACCCCTAGGCGCGACCAGGGCCTGGGCCGCGTCTAGGCCAGGTGTGGCCACCTCGTGGCATTTCTTCGTCTCTCCTCCAGACTCCGTCTTCATTATAGTAAAATAGGAACTTCGGCTTTTGTTTCGTCCAATTCCGAGAATATTTCCTGGACAACTTTTCTGAAATACAAAACAGTAGAAAACAGGGAACTGAGACTGTGGCATCTTGTCAATAGGTTAGTTCCAGAAAATACATAAAAGTGCAACGAAGTGTAAACAAAACATATATAAATTGGTGTAAAACAAGCATGGATCATAAAAAATTATAGATACATTTGCAACGTATCAGTGTACATAGACATTCATTCTCATACATAATCATTTTAATCATAATTCACAAACGGATGAAATAAAATAGACACAACACATCTCACCAATCCCTCACATCCCCCACGCCTATGGGGATCTACTCACACAGGAGAGGAGAAAAGCACAATGATATCATAACAATTTAAATTGAGTTCATCTCAATATTACCTTAGCAAGCCACAATAGTTGAAAATCAAATTAAATACAAACCGAGATGGGAATAGAGTTTCAAATCCCTAATCTTACAGGTATGATTCTCTCTCTCTCTCTCTCTCTCTCTCTCTCTCTCTCTCTCTCTCAGTACAAGTAGGATGTGATGGATGAGTGGATGATGTAGAGGCCGGGGGCAGATCTTCATGAGAGTCGATGGTAGTCTTCTCCTTCTTCAGATTCGATCTGTGGTGTGTCTAGTGACTGCGTCTCTCCTTTTCTTCTATAGGGCTCTTTACGAGAAGTACTTGTATTGAGATGGAGAAGGCGGCGGCGCATAGTACGTGCGCATGGTACGGGCGACCCTGCTCGTGCTGTTGGCCGCTAAACTCTCTGTTGCGCCTTGATCAAATTGGCTTCAATAGGAGATCTTCATATTTTGTTGCAATCAACTTATAAATGTCTTAGGACCTTCCAAAAGTCACGGTTTCCTGAAATACACAACTCAAAACAAGGTTTCGCTTGGATTGCGATATTAACATGAGTTGGAAACACAAAATCCAATGAAACCAAGTGATAAATAGTGAAGAAAGTGAAAGTGTCAATATTTGGAACTATTAGTAAGCATAAGGTAATTGTTCTCCTCCGCTCAAACACACCCCCACATATCCCAGAGATTTAGGGGAGAAAGAAGAATCTGGATTCTCCCTCCGCACCCATCAGGTCTTGATAGAACGATGTGTTCCTGTAACCCTATGGGATCACTGAATATCCCCTCATCACACACTAGACATGAGATGACACATTTCAGATGGCACACATTTGCAATGGTGTGGAAATATGCGGGATTAGCATCACCCTTGAGGAGCCAAGTATGGTGGCTACGTTGCCCAATATCCCTCCTCCATCTTAGCCAGTGTTATTTCACATATTTCCAACGTCACACACCATCAATGGTGCATGGGCTAGCCCTCTAAATTATATCATAGGGCCCATCCCTCATCATCAAGCCATGTGGTGTTCGCCCTAAGATCCATCTATTGGATTTGGGGCAAAATGTGCTCTCCAAGGTTACACTTCGCTTTTCCAAGGTTGGTGTCCCACCCTTTAAGGAAATGACGGAGACCCGCTGATATATGTTACCAAACGCCAATGGGGGGCTAGGAAAGTGCGCTCAAACCTCACCAACTCATGCCATTTGGATGAAACCAGGTCCCGGACTCTTGATGTTCGAGCCAAACTTTCTCGAAGAAGAAGCGAGGACTCCTTTTCCTATGTTATTCTCTAGAGCTAAGCAATAACGAAGAATGATACGATCTGATGATCATTTCCGCCACCAGAGTGCATATTCAGGTTCTTTATGGTTCATATGCGAAAACTTACCTTTTTCCCTTTCTTTGGAAGTTCAACAGTTCGCAATAAAAATTAGTGTTATTTTGATCTATCTATTCATCCACGCACAATTATCTGTTGTCGTGCAATTTTTTTTGATTCTATGATTTTCTATTTCCAGCTTAAATGTTTGCACATATTTTGTAGCCAATCCATGTGTGCACCATAATGATCCGATGTCATACATTCTTTTGAGCATGTTATTCCTTGTTCATCTATACATGCTGAATATTATCTTTACAACTATATGCCAGCGTGGATCGCATTAGTACAGGTATTATTTTATTCATGAAAATTGAACTAGCGAAGGGCTAAAACAACTGCCAATGATGTTGAGAAATGAGTGCACCACTTTAGACTACTAATGACATCCATAAACAAAATGCGAGCGTCAATGCTAAGTTACTAATGATGGTCGACTAAAAACAAGCCATGTCTACATATCGGTTCGACAATGGAAGTTCATTAATGACAACTTCCGCATGAATGTCCATATCATTGTAAATCACGAAATGACAGTGCATAAACATAATAAAGTGTCACTGATAGCTTACTAGTAACATACTTATTTAGTGAATTGTCGTTAGATTAGGACTTTTAGTGACTTTCACCAATTTATCCGTACGTCCCTCCAATGTCGTTGTAAAGGCCCGGTCACCGGATGAATTAACTACTGGTAACAGACAATGATCGATTTTGTTGTCACTACTGAGCATAACCAGGAACATGTGGGAGCCCTTCAGTGGTACACATTATCACTAGTTGTATATCATTGTTGTCGTGCAGAAACCATGTATGTCACTGGTAAGCCTTTTTTCGGTAGTGTGTAGATAGAAAAAAATTCCTCCAAATCTGTGAATATGAACACCCGATCGAGGATGCACCTCACAGGGTTGAGCTATTTGTTCATCTAAGTATAATGAGCTCCGAATGGAGGTTGTGATCATGCAGGTTTTATCAAGCAAGTTCATTAATGACAACTTCATCCTTGTTCGTCAGAAGGCCAGGGAAATCAACTGCATGAAGGAGATGGGTGTCCTACCGAAACTTGATATTTCTCGCACTTTCGACTCCCTCTAATGGTCTTTCCTCATCAAGGTGCCACGCAAGCTTGACTTCCCTGAGCCCTGGCTGCATTGGATTGCCATTGCGCTTCACACGACATCCACACGAGTTTCGGTTAATGGTGTCCCAAGAGAAAAGATTGTGCATGCCTGTAGCCTTCGCCAAGGAGACCATCTATCCCCACAACTGTTCGTTCTCGCTATGTAGGTTTGTCACGCTCCTCATATGCAGAACTACAGAGTTGGGCTTTCTCTCCCAGATCGGCAACTGCACTCACATCCAGAGGCTCTCCACCTATGCTGATGACGTGTTCGTTTTTGTTAAACCCCACTTGTCGCCGGCATTATGTATATCCCTATCACATAATTTCCTATTCGCTACCTGGGACTGCAATTGTCTCTACGACCGCTCACCTGGCGGGATCGGTGTCAAGGATTTGCGGTTGCAAGGGATTGGCTTTCTGTGTCCGTTAGGAGTGGTTATAGAGAACATACATAGACCGACCATGGAAAGGCCTTCCCATGATCAAGGATGCTGAGGTGCGTAGTGTATTCGATAGTCTGGTTCAGATCAATGTCGGAGACAACAAGAACACACTCTTTTGGCGCGATCAGTGGATTAATGGGCGAGCGGCGTCTGACTTTTTCTGATGCCTTTGTCTGACGATAAACACGAGAACACGCAATGCCATAACTGTGGTGTATGGGCTTCTCGGAAACGTCTGGATCACAGAGTTCTATGGCAACCTGGCGACGAGGGGAGCGTTCGAGTGACTTGCTCTTTGGATAACTGTCAATGGCTGTCGCGTGATGCCACGATCGCTGACACCTTTACTTGGCCTTGGCCTGCCTCTAGAGTATACTCGGCCAAGTCCACATATACGATGCTATGCCATGGCAAGTTGATCTCCCAATTGAGCGACTCAATCTAGAGATGCCGCGCCACCCCGAAGAGCATGTTATTCATGTGGTTGGTTGTTCGGTACAACATTTAGACTTCTGGCCGATGCATCAGGCATGGGCTACAAGACAACTCTCCCCCTGCTACGTGTGCCTCTAGAAGGAGGACATGGCGGACCATATCCTACTGCAGTGTGTTCACACACGACAAGTTTGGTTCAACTGTGCTAATGACCTGGGAATCGACATTCAGTTGCCTACGTCGGAGAGCTCGATCCAAGCTTGGTGGATTGCGGAGCACGACAGGTAGTGGAAGGGTGCAGAAGCAGGTTGACATGCTCGTGTACACCGTCAGTCACACACTATGAAAGAATAGGAATGCATGGTGTTCCAGCAACACAAATAATCCATTCACCGCATACCTCCTTTCTTCTTTCCTTTTTTTTTTTTTGGAGTGCCTTAGCCTTCGTTTGTTCGCAGCGAAAGCTATTCTTGTAAATATTTCAGCCTTCTATAAATTTATGGTAGACGTTCACGTAATCTCGAAAAAAGCTTTAGACAATTTTCATATCTTTTATACTATGTCTTTGATCATTGTTGAAATGTTAACTTTTGTTGTTTGGGATGAAAGCTACTCCTTTGCGAATAAATGTGCACAAAGTTGTGGTGGTATAAATTAGCAAGGCATATATTTCTTTCTCTAATATTTCCTTTGGACTAAAAGTACTCCTCCAAAGCGAAAATGTCCCCAAGGGGAAAGAAATTTGCACTAGACGATTCGTGTCGTGTACCACCTGTCCTCACCTCCCACCCTCTCTTCCCCTTCCAGATCTCTCTCGCCCGCCCCGGACCTCCCCCCACCGCGGAATCGGAGCAGCGCGACCATGTCGTCGGTGGCGGTGGTGCAGGCCGGCGACATGCCGGACCCGTCCGTGCGGAACCTCCTGGACCAGGACACCCTCAAGTGGGTCTTCGTCGGCGGCAAGGGCGGCGTCGGCAAGACCACCTGCAGCTCCATCGTCTCCATCCTCCTCGCCTCCGTCCGCAGCTCCGTGCTCGTCATCTCCACCGACCCCGCCCACAACCTCAGCGACGCCTTCCAGCAGCGCTTCACAAAGTTCCCCACCCTCGTCAAGGGCTTCTCCAACCTCTACGCAATGGTAATGCTATATTTTCTTTTCTTTTCTTTTTCACTCCCCGCCGGTTCGCTCCAGTCGGCCCAATTCGTTGGTATTCGCGTCGATTGAGACTCCATGCCCGTGGCTAGGTGATTCCATCGGTCTAATAGGTTCACCCAATTCGACCATAGTGATGGTACTGCGGAGAGGAGAGGGAGTGTCACTAAAATATCCTTACGTTATCCCTATTCTCTAGGTAGGGAACTAAGTACTAGAGATGCATCTGTACCAGAGGCCCTCTTGATGGCTGTTAAAAGTGGAAATTTCCAATTCTGGACTCGTTTAGCCTTTTGTTTCTACTTCTGATATGTGGGTTGTTGCCTAGTGATGGGACCTGTATGTTCACCAACCTTCCCAATGCAGATTCTGCATTTGCTTGAATAATACATTAGTGATTTCACCTTATATGTTCCTTCAAATATGACAGTTGAGGATGAGGTCTGTGACTAGTGGGAGTTAAATATGCTGTTCAGAAATTTCCCTTTTTATATGTTTAACTGAGGGTGGACTTGTAGTAGAAAGTAAGGTTCCTGACTTGTGTAAAAAGCCTATTATCTAGCATTTTCCTTTTTTATTACGCCAGGGAAAGTAGAAAACAAGATGTTTGGTTCACTGCAAAGAGGATTTTTGGTTAGTGGAACCCTTGTTATTGCTCCAGTTGTCATAACCTTTACATGTTTGTCTGTCTGAGAACATGTTGTTACAAAGATTTTTTTCCAAGATACAGTTATTTACTGCAATGCACGATATACAACAGCTTCTACTCCAGTCATAATTTTCTTTTGCAGACTGTTGCTACCTGGTAACATGGTTCTGTTCAGTTTCGTAGTTACCCTTATTGTTTTATCATTTGGATTTTTCACTTTCATTAGTCTGACTCTTTCAGTAAGATAAAGACTTCACTCCTCTTACCGGAAAAAGGTGTTCTGGCTAATCCACTTCACTGCTTATTTTTCAGGAAATTGATCCCAAAGTAGAAAATGATGATTTTGGCAATGATGGAATGGAAGGATTTATTTCAGAATTGACAAATGCAATTCCAGGAGTCGATGAAGCTATGAGTTTTGCTGAAATGCTGAAGTAATTATAGCCTCCAGTTTGGTGTTCGCTTTCTTCTCTTTGCAAAAAAAAAAAAAACTTCTTATTCAGCCCATTGCTCAATTTCCAGCAACTCCCAGAGTCTTAACTTTTGTTCTCTTATTACTGCAGATTAGTTCAAACAATGGATTACTCTGTTGTAGTTTTTGATACTGCTCCTACAGGGCATACTCTAAGATTGCTGCAGTTCCCTGCAACACTGGAGAAGGGTCTAGAGAAAATGATGGACTTAAAAAATAGATTTGGTGGCCTGATAAATCAGGTATCAATTAACCTTATAAAAATTCAACTTATTGGAAACTATGGTCGTTGTCGCGTTGGCCACACATGTATGCACATGGTCGTGTTGCTTTTCTTCTGATGTTAATTAGCTTTCTGGGAACTAAGTAACATATTGTGTTTATTCATTTCATCTTGACAGTACATTGTATAATAACTTACAAAAAATAAATAGCAGTGGAAGTCTGTTCTGCTGCAAGATGTCGAGGAATTAATGACATCACGAATAAAATATGGTTACTTAATTGCTTGATATGTTGAGTTGTAGACATTAAAATAATATCGTGATGACTTTATAGCATTGTTCCACTGTATTGAAGTTAAATAGTAATCTGCCCTTGATATGTACTTTAACATTTCGTACAAACTTGTAATTTGACTAACTAGATAAACACAACAATATGTGACCGTGACAGGCCACTCGACTTTTTGGTCTCGGTGATGAATTGAACGAGGATGCAATGCTTGGGAGGATCGAAGGCATGAAGGATGTGATCGAGCAAGTGAACAGGCAATTTAAAGATCCCGTAAGACTACCAACTTTATAGAAAACCAAATAAATGTATGTACTGACATGATAGAATGTTTATTACTTTACTTTAGTCTCTGTTCTGTGTTGCCCCGTCAAGTGACAGTTGTAAAAGTATACCCAGTTATTTTTGCTGCTTTTGCTTTTCAGTGTTGGTAATGCCCTAGGAATTGTATGCCAGATTTAATGTTTCATGCACTGCTTGTTGCAGCTGGGTGTGTGATCCTGGAGCATTAGGTATGCTTTCGAGGATGCACTCACAGTCTGCACGTGTTTCCTAACCTGAATGTGCTTTGGAGTTTGGACCACGAACTCTGCTAATTCTGTTATGGTACCGGGCTAAATCCCCTCTGGAACAATAAGCAGGATGTTTAGCATGTTAATTCTCTTCTGTCTGTGAAGGAAAAGAGTAAACTAAGCCAAACTGCCACTGGAAGAACTATGCTTACGCAGTCATGTATTACATGCAAAAAGTTGAGAATACAATTGATAATGGGCATGTACCACACAAAAATCAATTAATACTCAGCTATAGCCCATGTGAATTATGGTCTAGGCTTGTATTCACAGTTATATATTGTTGCTCCTGCGAAACTATCAAATTTAAATTTGTTGCTAGGGAATAGAACCATTCCACGGTATGCTTAGAATAAAACGTTTTTATAGTTACCGCTATCTATAGAGCAACCGTGAGCTGTAACTGTAGCTTTTGGTGCCTTGAGAAACATTGTATATGCAATACATTATGCATGCGTCTGTAGCTGTGTAAGCCTGTCAAATGTTCTTCAATTGTTTCAACTTATGCATATAAGATCAGCATAGAATTTTCACTCATGCTGGTTTGTCTCATAATTTTACCATTGGTTTATGTCTCATAATTGAGAGCACCTAACGTTAGTTATCCCCTTCTGACTCATTTTTTGTTTTCTTCTCAGGACTTGACAACCTTTGTTTGTGTCTGTATTCCTGAATTTCTTTCATTGTATGAAACGGAGAGATTGGTGCAAGAGCTAGCGAAATTCGAGATTGATGCACACAACATTATAATCAATCAAGTTATTTTTGACGAGGAAGGTTAGTACGAAAGTTGTGTTATCTGGCAAATCTACTGTATTAAGGTTTTCCTGGAAATATACCAGTTAGATGATTGAATATCATAAACCCATATTGTGCAAGCAGAGAATCATGTTTCTGAAACTTTGGCTCAATAGGGATTCTGTAGTATTAAAGAAAAGAAGCCTTATATGTACTGGACAAAACAAGAACCCCACACTACATAATTATTCATTTCAAACACGTTCCATTGCATCTGTGCATTTCTATAGACTCATGTGTCATCACCTTGCAGCTGTTGAGTCGAAACTGCTAAAAGCACGGGTAAAGATGCAACAAAAGTATGTTGATCAGTTTCATATGCTGTACGACGACTTCAATATCACCAAATTGCCATTGCTCCCAGAGGAGGCAAGGAATCCACTTAGCATTTTGAAACTTCTACTTGTTAGTACTTGAAAGATAATTGGCCACTTTTTCTTTTCTCCAGGTATGTGGTGTTCAAGCTCTACAAAACTTCTCCAAGCACTTCCTTGCACCATACACACCCACCCTGAAAAGGGGCAGCGTGGAGGAGCTAGAAGAGAGAGTGTCTACACTGAAATCATCACTTCAAATAGCCGAGGCTGAACTAGATAGAGTTAGGAAAGGAAAGCAGGTAGCATGAGCCTTGTATTCACCTGTGAAAAGTTGACGGCACTCTGGAGACACGCCAGTTATAGAGAACCACCCAGTCTTCATGTTCCTGCATTTTCTGGTTATTTTCTTCCATTTCCTGTTTCCTCAATTGAAATTCTTAGATTTTTTACTGTAGCTATTGGA
>NC_061512.1:241692818-241747249 GCF_022539505.1 Lolium rigidum | reverse complement strand
CATGTCAACTGGCATCGTTAAAACAAAAAGGTGCCCAAGTGCCTGCTGCCCGGCTGTAGTACTACCTACACCTTCGTTGACATTGAACAACCCTCCTCCATGTTCGTGGATCAAGGAATGTTATAACCGAAACGATGCTATCATGGCCAATGAGCATCCGAGAGATTCGCCAAACATTGTTTTTTTTCTAGAATATACAGCTTTGCAACACATGACCCCCTCAGACTACGAGTTGTTCAGTGCCAACCTGACATGGAAGATTCCCAACTGACATAAGAATGACTTTGTAATGATATTCTAATCCTAAAGCTCTCTGAAAATCACAACCGACGTCACAATAAATTGCAATGACTCTCTTGTTTGAAAATAAAAAACTTTTATTGTGACAAGGCAATACGTGACTTCTACCTTCCATTATTGACACCGAACAACCTGCTGTAGCTAGGTTGGTTGATCAAGGAATTTTATAACTAAACCGAAGCGACGACTTCTTGAGTCATAAAAAACAAACTAATGCCAACCTGAAAAGATACCAAGAAAGATTTACAACTGAGATAAAAATAACTTCTAACGACATTCTAGCCTGTGAAAGATAAACTTATATTCACAGTCTGACGTGACGTGCACACATGACTAGGGGAGGGATGGCCACTAAAACTTGTAATGACACCCTTGTTTGAAGCTACAATACTTTTGTAGTTACAAAGGCAGTACGTGACTTCCAACTTCCATTGATACTGAACAGCCTGCTGTAGCAAGGTTGGTTGATCAAGGAATTTTATAACTGAACCGAGGCGACCACTACTTGAGTCATTAAAAACAAACTAATACCAACCTGACAAGATGGCAAGAAAGATCTGCAACTGACATAAAAATGACTTATAAGTTATAACGCCATTCTAGCCCGAGAAAGAAAAACTTATATTGACAGTCTACATGACGTGCACACATGTGACTAGAGGAGGGATTGCCACTAAAACTTGTAATGCCTCTCTTGTTTGAAGATAAAAAACTTTTGTAGTGACAAAGGCTGTAGCGTGACCTCCACCTTCCACTGACACTGAACAACAGGCTGTAGCTAGGTTGGTTGATCAAGGAATTTTATAACTGAACCCAATTAAGCGACGACTACTTGAGCCATGAAAAACAAACTAATGCCAACCTGACAAGATGTCAAGAAAGATCTACAACTGACATAAGAATCGGTTTTAAGGGAATTTCTAGCCCGAGAAAGAAAATTTTATATTGATCGTCTAACGTGACGTGCACAGAAGGGCGGGCCTGGTGCAGCGGTAGAGCCTCTCAGCCTCACCGTCTGTGACCGAGAGGTCCCAGGTTCGAGTCGCGGTCTCCTCACATAGCACTTCGTGAGGGTAAGGCTTGCCACTAACACCTTCCCCAGACCCCGCACAATGCGGGAGCTCTCAGCACTGGGTACGTCGTCTAACGGGACGTGCACACATGACTAGAGGAGGGGTTTCCACTAAAACTTGTAATTAGACTAGTGTTTGAAGATAAAGAAGTTTTGCAGTGACAAAGGCAGTACGTGACTTCTACCTTCCATTGACACTGAACAACCCTGATGTAGCTAGGTTGGCTGATCAAGGAATGTTATAACCGAACCGAGGCAACGGCCACTTGAGTCATGAAAAACAAACTAATGCTAAGCCAATAAAGATTTATTATTTACGTAAGAATGACTTGTAATGACATTCTAGTCCAGAAAAAAAAGGAAAATTTAGGGTACATTATACTACACAAAAACGATTGGGCCCAAGGGTGGTTCCATAATATCCCTCAAATTTTTCGTGGATATAGCTGGAATTTCACTTGGAGCCTAACGACTATATAGTGCTAAAAAATTGTGTAGACTTGTATTATATTTGATCTCAAATCTCATTATTCATTTAATCATGGATGAAGTGTGCTAATTCAAATCGTTTTGCCGCCTTATGAACCCTAACGCCACCACCACCTGATGAACCCTAGCGATAGAGCCGCCGCTCATGACTACCTGCACACTGCGCCACCACACGGCCTCCCGTCTCCTCGCACCTCCAGCCCACGCGTGCGTACGCGTGTACAGCCTCCGCATGCGCTCACATTTCCACCCCCTGAAAGGTGAACCTAGGAAGCACGACGCCACACAACAAGTTCTGTTAGATCCAGTTGTGGCGACGCCGCCTACTATGCACGGACGTCTCGATCATGTTGTCAGTGCACGTGGTGATCCACATCCAGGCTCGATCTAACATTGCTCACCATTGCATTCTCATATAGTAAGTGATTTCCTCTGTATATTTATTAATTTTATTTTGTGCATCTTCTAGTAGTAGTGATATTTTGTCATTAATTACAAGTTCGTAGGTAGGTAATTTTATTATTTTTACATATTTTTTTTATTGTGTATAGACAAATATGATATACCAGCTCTGCCTGGGGTCTGCATTGTTGATCACTGCAATTTATTTAACTTTATGTGACCAATCCGTCAGAAAATTTGATATCCATTTTTTTCACGGAGATAAGTAATTAGATGGAACATTGTCTTAGCCTCTTATAACATGGATCAGCAGGCAGGCTCTAGGTGAATCATGACCTGGATTTACTTCTAAAAAGGCAAATCTTTGTAATTAATTTAGTACATTTAAATTTAGTTTATGATATGTCCATGAAGGGAAGTTGATACTAAATATTTGTGGAACATATATAATAGATTTGGTCAGAAGATACACAATTTATCTAAGGGTTATTTAGATCTTTTCAAGCACTGTTGGATGATTGGATTATCCCTGATTTTAATTTTTACGGAAAACAAATACTTGGACAACAAGAGATTATTATCTAGCTGTACCAGGAGGAAAGATGCACAGATGAATTTTGGTATTGAATTATTATTGGATTATCCTTCATTGGATTTATGATGGAAAAAAATATTTGGAAATCAAGAGATCATTATCTAGCCCTACCATGAAAAAAGATGCACAAATGGATTTGGTATTGCATTGTTATTAGATTATCCCTGATTGAAGTAATTATGGAAACGTAATATTTGGAGCAAGCGATTATTATATAGCCCTACCATGAACAAAGATGCACAAATGGATTTTGGTATGGTATTATTGTTGGATTATCCATAGATGAATCTAAGTTGAAACACACTTTAAATTAGCTAAGAATATAATTTCATTATTATTTAGTATGGTCTGCATTTGTAACATGTTCTATGTTGTTTCATTGGCAGCATAACTTCATGCATGATAATGGCATGTATGCTGAAGATATTGTTGCCGACAACAAGGCTCATGGAGATATGGCTGCCGAAGGTATAGCTGCTGAAGACTTTCCTTCTAAAGGCATGTGTTTTGAAAGGATGATTGCTGGAGACGTTGCTGCTTGAGAAATTGCTGTTGTAGACACGGGTTGGGTTCTGAAGGCACGGCTGCTGGAGACATTGTTGCTAGAGATATTGAAAGAAATATGCCCTAGAGGCAATAATAAGTTGTATTATTATATATTTCTTGATTCATAATTAAGTTTGTGGTTCTATGCTATAATTGTTGTAGTTCCGGATATTTATAATATCGGAGGAAAACCCTAATGCATACTAAGATATCCCTAGTTATACCTCTATGACGCACAAGTGACATTGATAGTTTCGGATTCCTCACTATAGGGCTATAAGTAAAGATTGTTACAAGGTTGCTAGTATCATACGAGATCAACATTGTTAGTGGAAAAATGATGATGGATATACCCCAAATGATATACCGTGAAACACATCTTCAATATAGTTATCGGTAGTTTTCAGACTAAGTATTACCATTACTAAAGATCGTTATACCATGATGCTATTATGAAATAGGATATGATATGGATGTCACGAGATTTACAAACTTCACTTCGTAACTGGGTGAGAATAAAGTTGGTCTTCACGCAAACCAAATAATATGCCATAGTGTCATTTTTTGTGATAATGTGAATTGCTACTCCAACGATGGAGAGATACACTATGGGCGCCCACTCACGCATCATGATGTTCGTCATCGTATGGCCATACGTGACTAAGTTATTATATCATACGAGCATCGATGTGCGGGATGAGTAAACGAGTACATGCCGGGTAATGAGGATAACCTAGAGTTTCACCTCGTGTTATGTAAAGTATCGAAAAGCAATGTGAAGTGTATTGAAAGTAATACGAAAGATTCACACGATAAAGATGTTCTTATTATGTGTGGGCATTGATGACGTTATCAAGCGCTCAACATCAATCATTGTCGCAGATGGTGTTCGGGGCATGTCCACATGAATCCGAATCCCATAGGGTCACACACTTAAAGGTTTAGTTACATTTAGGAACATGAGTTGTATATGAAGATAAGAGCAATAGGTGGGTTCCAAGAGTGTTTCGGATGGTCTCGGAATGGTTCTGGGAGGTCCCAGATGGTCTGGAAGTGTCCGGAATGGTTCCGAGAGACTCCAGAATAGTTTCGGGCATATATGAAAGGTTTTGGAAGGACAGGAAGTGTCCCGAATATTATGGAATGTTCTTGAAGGGTGTGGTACGACCCGGGCTGTCTAAGGAAGTCCGTAGCGTTCCATAAAATGTTTATGCATGTTGCCTTGAGAGGCAAGGAGTTTCCCATTGAAGAAAATTCGGAATTGGCAAAAGAGTTCTAATTCTTGTAGGCTTCAGAAGATGAAATCCTACCGAAACTCGCTCAAACTTGGAGGAAGATATTTGGCCGACCCAAGGACCTTTTCCACCTATAAAAGGAGGGAAACGAGAGCCCCAAAGGCATCCAAGTTGCATCCCTTGATCCCTTCCTTGGCCGCACCATGATGTACCCAAAACCATAGCCAGTGCCCTGCATCCCGCCGCCGGGTGCCCTAGCCTTGCGTCACCCGATGCATCGCCGTCTTCGCCCTCGTGTTGTCATCAAAACCATGATGCCAACCTGAACCCTAGGTCTGGAGTGACCTAGGTCCTCTCTCTCTTGGACGTGGAAGCACTTCCGGATCTCTACCCACCGTCTAGATCCAATCTAGGTGGTGACCGTGGAAGCGCTGCTGGATCTCTACCCGCCGTCTAGATCCAATCTAGGCGGTGATCACGGAAGCTATGCTGGATCTTCATCGACATGTTCTCTGCTTCGACGGTGTGCTTGATCACACTTCGACATGGTGACACTTGATCGTCGGAGTCGTTCGCGGGATAATTGATGGCAACAACTCTGTGTGTACCAATTCGTTGGGACTTTAAATGCAGAGTGTTGTAGAAAGTGTTTTTTTCCAACAAGGGTGACTCGAGGGTTTATATCGAACTCCCGAGAAATTGTCTTAGAGTTATCTTTTGCTTGTCCTCTTCAAGCAACATACAAAACAAAATAAATTCTTTTTGTCCCTAACTCCACAGTGTGGTTGTCAAGCATAAGGTTTCGTATTAGTAAACTGGAAATAACTTATATATATAAATAAATAAAGAAAATCTATAACTAGGCCATCAAAGTAAAAACAATATAAAAGGTGTTTTTGGGTTTTGATTTGTGTTTGCTAATAGTAAAGGTATTTTTGTATTTTTGGATTTAATTAATATGGCAAATATAAATGATAGCAAAGGTGATGAAAAGTTGTTTCTTATGATTAAAATTGGACTAGGGCTTCATGGGTTCACTCGACTACTCTCTCATAAAGGTGTAGTGGGCATAAAAAAAAGCATGAGCAATATAATATTGGTGAAACTTCATTATGTATATGATTATCATTCATATGGACATCACATCCTATTATAGATATGATGCAAGACATATCTCTTATACTCCTCTAGAAAGGGAAAACTCCATGCAATCTAGAATTAACAATTAACAGGGTATATCTTTTAGTACTTTCACATGATGTTTGAATTAGAAATATGCTACCTTGAACAAACAAGATTATCATAGTTGTCTCTGGATAGTTATAGCACATAAATTCACTTAATCCTTATTGAGGTAACAAAAGTAGATAAAAACCATAGTAGATCTCAAATTTGTTGTCACTATTCAATCACTACCACCACGTTACTCCAACTAATACACACGTTCCTCCACAAATGTTCTCCTATACAAGTTGGATCAAGACAAGTATATAAGAATGGGGTACATAATATGCATCTACTTTTACATCTCACACATAATAAGATTTCAATATGAAATATCATCTCATAGAAAAAAGATCCACCATATATGATGATACGGGCATGGAGGCCTATGTGGAGCCCAGATTCAGGACTCCGCCAGCTTAATTATCCTAGTTTATGTAATGGTCATATGTGGACCAAATAGGGATTTTAATAGATCGAGTTAGTATTGGTTTGGGCCTGTCCAAGCCAAGTTAGGGAGGCCCACTAGGGTTGGCCGGCCACCCCCCTCATATAAGGGTGGGACGGCTAGGGTTTAGCCAGATAAGTTTAGACTAAAGTTTAAGGTTTACCCCATTGCGTGTGTTCACGTGTATCATCCCTCCGGGGGTACGGCGCTGCCGTTTATCTATTATATCCGCTGCGAAGGTTCTTGTGTTTATCAAGGATTGTCTAGCTCAAGGTTTGAGGCGTATCGTTCTTCGATCCGTTGCTTGCTAGACTCGTTCCCTCTTCTCCAGGCTGTGTTCATCGCGTTGTTGGGAGGATCCACTATCCCGGGTTCTCGCTGTGAAAGATCGGGCAACACCCTAGGTGGATCTGCTAGGATCCCCCTTATCATGTGGTATCAGTTTTCTGGGTTGCTCACGACGAGGTTTTGTTGATCGATCGCATCTAGATCGGTTTGCATCGGAGGAGTTTGGCTCTAGATCGGTGGAGCTTGGCTCTCGGTCGAAGGAGATTGGTTGGAGGAAGTTTGGAGTTGATTGGGCAAAGTTTTTCCATCGTTTCGGGTAGTTTTTCCGGCCAGAATCACGAATTTTCGAGTCTAGAATCGAGGAAGAAGATGGAGTTTCGGGGCTCATCCGGCGCCAGGCCCGGTCAACCAGCTCTAGGACCGGCCCGGTCGGCCCAGGTCCTGGTCGGACCGGCCCTACCACCGGCCGTCCTGGCCAAAACCGGTTCCCAGGCCGGTGCCAACCGGATGGATGTCCAGGGGCTTCTGTGCGTTCACCCGGTTAGCCAGCCGGTCAAACCGGCCACAGGACCGGACCAACCGGTCCCCAGCCCGGTCAAACCGGCAGCTGGACCGGACCAGCCGGCCACCAGCCCGGTTCAACCGGCTGCTGGGCCGGATTGGCCTGTTTTCCGTTCAGCGCAATCGTCCGGACTTCCACTTCCGCATTATTCCGCAGTGCAGTCATTTTCGGGTGATTTTCATGGGAAGCGGTATATTTCAGGATAAAGGTCTGGCGATGTTTTCAATGATTTCCTTGATATATTAGACGGTGTGTCGTTTGCTGAGACTACGATCAAGTGGAAACTTCGTCATTATGCATCGGTAGATTATGAGTTGTGGGAACGTCATATACACCAGGGTTTGCAAAGATGTGGCGATTATGAGTTCTTGGATGGTTCTACACGGTTGGCACTTGCTGTTCGACGTGTGGATGAAGATATACACAATTGGTGGAACAAGGAGATGCGTGTGAAGGGCATTATGTCTGCAACTTGGTTTGATTTGCGGCCATTCTAACGTGCGTGTTTTGTGGTGGTAAAAAGCCTACAATGCATGTGAAGACCCTCAAACAACCACTTCGGGTTGTGTCACTGACGGCTGAGGTTGGCAAGAGATCGCAGTTATGTTCCAAAGAAGCTATGGCTATGTCTATTACGTCTCTTACAAAGGAGGTGGTGTGCTCTCACACTACCGTGGAGGAGGTTGTTCCAGTACAGACAGTCACTGAGGAGAGGAAACCTGGCTCTGATACCAAGAGCACTACTGTGACTGTT
This sequence comes from Lolium rigidum, assembly GCF_022539505.1. Lineage (NCBI taxonomy): Eukaryota > Viridiplantae > Streptophyta > Magnoliopsida > Poales > Poaceae > Lolium > Lolium rigidum. Next base: position 241,739,334 of record NC_061512.1, on the reverse strand, counting down.
GAGGAGGATGTACCATTGAGCGGGCTGAATATGCAACTCAAGAAGGTACAAGATGATGCTTGCAAGACAGTTGACAAGGGTCAGCGGTGGAGTTTGTTTCAGACTCAGTGCATTGTAAAGGGCAAGGCTTGCAAGTTGATGATTGATGGTGGTAGCTGTACTAATGGCATAAGCAAGGCGATGGTGGCAGCATTGGGGTTCTCTACATGGCGTCTTCCTGAACCTAAGCATCTTGAGTGGTTGAATAGCTCTGGTATGCTTAAGATTACTCACAAGGTGCGTGTGCCATTTACAGTTGATGACTATGTTGATGAGAAAGAGTGCGATGTGTTGCCATTGGAGGTGTGCGGATTGCTCTTGGGCGTCCTTGGCAGTATGATCGCAATGTGACACATGCTGGGAGAGCAAATACATATTATTTTATGCATGATGGCAAACAGCGGACTTTGAAGCCTACGGGTGATGATCATATCAAGTCCGATGTGGAGTTAGTGGTGCGTAAGGAGAAGTTGCACAAGCCTAAAGTGCAGCATGAGGTACATGATGTTTCGAGCATTGATGTTGGTGATGTTTCAGCCATGCCTGTAGATGAAAAGACAGTTCTTGTAGTGACAAGCCGGATGAAGCTACACTTGTTGTTGATGTGGATGTTACAGCATGTGCTACAGTTCCAGTTTGTGTTGATGCTAGTATGCAGACTGATGATGTTTGTGCTGATAGTGTTTCAGTACATATGGCGCAGATGCGCATGGGAGGAGTGGGAGGCGAGCGCGTCAGTGGAGACAGTGGGCAGCGGCACTACCGTGCTAGGAGTACTGCAGTCCAGTTTTCCGCGACACCGCGGATGCATCGAGGCAAGGATGGACGTATGAGACACTTGTGTGGCCCATGCATTACACTTGTGCAGGGTCATGTTCAGCGACACAGGGGTCCATCAAAACCTCGCAACAAGAAGGTATTGGCGCCAAAGTCCAAGCTCATGTGGAGAAGAAATGAGGCGCCAAGTGTTGTATCAAGTCAAGCAGTCCGCGAGGGAGGATGTGGTGTGGAAGGCAAGCAAGACTTGAGGACGGCGAGGACGTGTCATGTTCATATCACGTCACCTTTTCTAGAAGACCCTCATGCGTTGGGGACAACGCTTCTTGAAGTGGGGAGGATGATACGGGCATGGAGGCCTATGTGGAGCCCAGATTCAGGACTCCGCCAGCTTAATTATCTTAGTTTATGTAATGGTCATATGTGGGCTAAATAGGGATTTTAATAGATCGAGTTAGTATTGGTTTGGGCCTGTCAAAGCCAAGTTAGGGAGGCCCACTGGGGCTGGCCGGCCACCCCCCTCATATAAGGGTGGGACGGCTAGGGTTTAGCCAGACAAGTTTAGACTAAAGTTTAGGGTTTACCCCATTGCGATTGTTCACGTGTATCATCCCTCCGGGGGTACGGCGATGCCGTTTATCTATAATATCCACTGCGAAGATTCTTGTGTTTATAAAGGATTGTCTAGCTCAAGGTTTGAGGCGTATCGTTCTTCGATCCGTTGCTTGCTGGATTCGTTCCCTCTTCTTCAGGCTGCGTTCATCGCGTTGTTGGGAGGATCTACTATCCCGGGTTCTCGCTGTGAAAGATCGGGCAACACCCTAGGTGGATCTGCTGGGATCCCCCTTATCATATGAATTACATGTATGACAATATATAATGATGTTGGGTAGCTCATATGGTACTAGAACATTGATAGAACAAGAAAGAAATAGATAGCTACTGCCACAAACCCATATTCTAGAGGTGAACTACTCCATCTTCATCATGGTGATGATGGTGGAAATGTTGGAGAAGGAAGATTTGACTCTGTATAGGTCTGTGATAGATGAAAATACAAATAATACAAATAAGGCTCGAAAAATCCCAGGTCAATTTGACTCTGTATAGGTCTGTGATAGATGAAAATACAAATAATAGGTGATACCTTCTGTCCGGATTACGGATTGTAGTATGTAAGCTTTTTTTCCTAGAAGATCTAGGTTTAATCGAACCTTGGAAAGACATGCTAAAATGGTGTAAAGTAAACATCTATAATATGTTTACCGGACCTCTCGACTTTACTTTGTTTGGTGTTTCTGTTCAATGGATTAAAATAGGCCAGGGTCAAGGATCCTCCTGCAGCTATGCATACAAATATAAATGAAGTGCAAATGTGTAGTAAATAAAATAATGATAACAGATTTGTGAGTAGCACATCCGTAAATACTATTTCCCCTAAAGCCAGAGGTGACAATAGTCTCTTGATTTAATCATTGTTCCCACAGCCGCGAGTAACTAGAATTATTAAGTAAATGAATACAGACCAAAGCATTAAGCAAGATGATTGTGTCGTTGATCCCAAGCGAATCACTAAGCATGTACCGTTACTTTTCCCTTTATGTCACTAAGGTTTCACGATAGCACACCGTTCTCCACTCATCCCACCTCTTCCCTTGATTGATCCGAGAGACATGGGTACCTGCAAGTCCTACAAATTGGGGAAAAGAGACAAGGATACAAGATTGCAAAACTCCTATTCATTTCTTACAGAAAATCTTGAGATCGGATGCACATAAACGCTGCGAGGATTCACCACAACCCGCAGCCCGTGAGGACTACTCACACATAATATCAAGATCAAAGATAGGAATCATTATTGCAAATACTTCGAATGAAATCACAATATTCTTACAATGGTCACCAATTCTCAAGGATATCTCTATTACAATGGTGATGGGTATGGCTATGTAGGAGATTGGAGATGGAATGGATGAATAATGGTGGTGGATCTCCTTTGGTGTGGTGTAGATGGATCTGGTGGGTGGCGGCTCTGTTTGGTGACGAATGACACTCTTTTTCATCAGGCTCCCTTCACGAAATGTATAGTGTTTGACCTTGGGAACGATGTGGCGTGCAGTATGGGTGGACGATACGGGCGGGATTTGCCCATACCAGTGCCCACTAATCCTTCTGGAACTGCCTTTTGCCCTCTAGTCAATTTTGTTGCACTTGTGACGAGATTTTCTACATTAATTGCACGTCCATCTTCCATTAAGATTTGATTTCCTACACACCATTCAAAGAAAGAAAGGATTGCACACCTTTGCAATAATTAGTCATTAGTGTCACACTTAGAGAGAAGTTTATTCAATATCTTGACATACCTAAGAGTTTGAACGTGAGGAAAGATGGCGTATTTTATAGCCATCAACTTCCCCAAGATTAACCTCGATCATCCCCGAGCAAGAAACAAAGAACATAAGAAAATCGGCGTTTAAATCAAAATAACGAGAAAGTAAATTCACTTATAAGTGGTAGCCTTATGAGTCCAACACTTTTTCCATTCCAAAGCTTAGCATAGTTAACGAACTGCCAAGAATATAATACAAGCATACGTAACTCGAGACAATCACAATAAAAATTTACGAGCATAAATAACTAGTTGTGTAAACAATCACTCTAGTTTAAGTAGTTAACTCTCTGTATGGCAAGGAACACTAGAAAGGTTTTTATCATCAAAATTAAGTACGCGCATTCATGCCAAAATAAGTATAAGCAATGAAGTATCTTATTGACACCCACATAAATAGATCAACACTATCAAAACACTTACTATATATTCATTTCTTTTCAAGAAAATTCATCTAGTAGTAACGAGTCCATGCTAAGACTTAGAAGTGATACATTTGGGTTCGAATGATAGTTTTCAATTAAGAGTCATGAATGACCTTTAGTAATATTTTACACTATTCAAGGGTACTAATGGTTGCACACAAGTAGCTCACTACCCGTGTCTTCAACTCAAGAGCTAAAATTGGGTATGAATCTGCAAATCGTGTGTAAGCCAATGGAGTTGTTAGTATCCCAAGAGTGTGCACCACAGTTTATAGACAAGTTTTAAGCAATATTATACTTGATTCACACATTACATCTTGGCATGTATCTTAGTTACCACTAGGATTCAATTCAACCAAACAATTCCTATCAAGAGTGTTATCAAGTATATCACTAAATTTACGGTGTTATTATCTTCATAGTTAAACCCTTAACATAATCAGTCATTATACAAGTCGTAATTGTAGAATTTTTCTTATTGTACTTGTTTGGAAATATTATTTCCAATGCAAACTCAGTTAACTAAATGAAATAGAGCAAGAGCTATCACAAATAATTAAACACACACAGAAAAGTTATACTCCAATTGTTTTGATCATATCTTAACAAAACTACTGACTAGCATAAGCATTTTAAATTTCCAAGGTGGGAGACATAGGACATACTTCTTATAGATGGCTTCACATTTCTCTTCCTTATGATGTGTTCCTTCGAAACTTATAGTAGATCACTCTCATTAAAAATAGCAAAGCAAAGAGGCCAGTGAAAATCCACTTTTTCAAGAACAAGGATAGCAACAACAACAACAACTAAGCCTTTCGGTCCCAAACAAGTTGGGGTAGGCTAGATTTGAAACCCATAAGATCTCGAAGCCAAGTCATGGTTCCGGAACGTGGATAGCTAATTTCCACGCACCCTTGTCCATGGCTAAATCTTTGTCGATATTCCAAACCTTCAGGTCTCTCTTAACGGACTCCTCCCATGTCAAGTTTGGTCTACCACGACCCCTCTTAACATTCTCAGCATGCTTTATCCGTCCGCTATGCACTGGCACTTCCGGAGGCGTCCGTTGGATATGCCCAAACCATCTGAGACGATGTTGGACCGGCTTCTCTTCAATCGGTGCTACCCCAACTCTCTCTCGTATATCGTCATTCCGTACCCGATCCTTTCTTGTGTGGCCACAGATCCACCTCAACATGCGCATCTCTGCTACACCTAACAGTTGAATATGTCGTCTCTTCGTTGGCCAACACTCCACGCCATACGACATTGCAGGTCGGATAGCTAAGGAACTAAAAACAAATAAACAAAACGAACTAAAAACGAAAGCAAATAAAAGCAAAGTGTTGGGACAAACCAACATGAGTGTTTCAAAGCTCTTCAAAGAGCTGGAGTACAAATTTATTTAACACAAATAAAAAGTGCTTGAGGAACACATCCCCAAGCTTAGGGTTTTGCAATCTCTTGTTGTGCTCATTGTGGCGGTGGAGGGTAGTTCCCAAAGTTCCACTGATTGCTCCAATGGCTGAACTGGGATGAAAGATCCGCGGTGGAGTCTCAAAGGTTGATGGCGAGGATTCTCATGTTCTCAATTCTTCCTTCGAGCGTGTACATGTCTTCGTAGGTGGTCAAGTCGTGATGTGGCTGCTGCTCCTGTTCGGGCCCTGCATGTTATTCTTCAACTTCTTCTCCTTCGGGTTCATCTTCTTGTTGTGCTAGATTTTCCTCAAACTGCGCATCATAATGCAAACACCCATCCTCGATAGATAATAGACCATTAGGCAAAGGGGTAGTGATCAAGTGATCAGCTCCCAGTATGTTGAAGTAATACCCACCATTTATTTTTCTAACCATACCACATGCTTTTAGATTAGCAAAACCAAGATGCAGAGGCCCTTCCAATGCTTGTAAATTACTCACATTGATGTTAAGTCCTCGTGCCTGGACGGTGATGACTCCCCCTCTACATATGGGGCCCCGAGCTTCAAGTTCTTGGTGCTTTAGGTAAATGATAAGAAGAGGGCCCAAATGGGGCATTATGTTGCAGTTTGGGAAAATAGCCTTTGCAAGGACCATCATATCCTCTTCATTAAATCTAGTGAAATCAACACGTGCCTGCAAGGTGTTAGCAATAACATAGTATAAATAGCGAATAGTAGGACACTCAATATTGTTCCCTTGAGGGAGTGTATCAGGTACTTTCATCCTACTAAAATATTTTAGAGGAGAGGGATTCATGGTGAAACAAGTAATGCGGTTGGCGGTGGTGCTGTTATCGAAACCAAAGTGGTGGCACCACTCATCCAGAGTCAAGACTCACGGTTCATCAAGCGGAAGGATATCCGATCGACACCGGGTTGTTCTTCCTCCGGGACGTGAAACCTTCCCACCGTGTGCCTTAAAGTGCTAAGGAACTCGAGTGTCAAGCGGCGATAGATGACGGCCTCCTGAAAAATAAAGTGATGCAAACCAACATTGTTGCATAGGTTATCAAAATCATGTCGTAGGCCTAGTTGGTTCAGAATATGGGGGCACACCCATTTGGTACACTTGATCTCGCAATTTTTGAGGCGGTTGAAACGGTTGAGTTGGCGTCACTCATCAAACTCGATGCCAAATGCTGCAGGGGTGTTCTCAACCGGTGGTGCGGCTTGTGCAGCCATGACGCATATACGACTCCTCGTGTTCATCTAAAAATTAATCACTAATTAAGTAACTTTCAATAATAATAAAATTGTAACTGAACAAAGATCTAATCCGATAGAAATAAGCATGGAATGATCCTCTACACATAGTACAAAAGAATCTCCATAAATTTCAAAGTCTAACATGCCCATTAGGATGATGAAGTTCATAATAAAAACTAAGTCTAGATTGATATGGCAAGGGCTAGGACATGATTTGCTGCAAATAAGTTGAGGATCAGAGGAGAAACGTACCATGGTTCGATGTAGTGCGAGGAATCAAATAAAAAACAAGCATATATGAAGATCCAATGGAGTTGGTTTTGATTTTGGAGGAGAAAGAGAGTTAAAATGAATGTATTAGGTTTAGGTTTACCTCTTCCCTCGGCTGATATCATGAAATGACGCTCGGTACGGGCGGACAGTATAGGCACAGCCCGCCCATACTGGGTGCCGCCCGCTACAGGATCGGGGTCGATCGGTGGCGGTGCACTTGGTATGGGCGTGCAGTATGGGAGTATCTCCCCATACGGTCGTTCGCTATTATTTCTATTTCGCTTATGAAAAAACTGCACATTTCATATCTTCTGGTACGGGCGGCCGGTACGGGCGGATCCCCCTACCGATGGTCGCTAAAATGTCTGTAACCTTCGACATGAATTTGCATATTTCCATCTTCTCGCCGCGAAGTGGTACAGGCGCGTGGCGTATCCCACTGTACTGGTGATTGATGTCTACGCACACTCCTTTTCCTGTAGACAGTGTTGGGCCTCCAAGAGCAGAGGTTTGTAGAACAGCAGCAAGTTTTCCCTTAAGTGGATCACCCAAGGTTTATCGAACTCAGGGAGGAAGAGGTCAAAGATATCCCTCTCAAGCAACCCTGCAATCACGATACAAGAAGTCTCTTGTGTCCCCAACACACCCAATACACTTGTCAGATGTATAGGTGCACTAGTTCGGCGAAGAGATAGTGAAATACAAGTGGTATGAATGAATATGAGCAGTAGTAACGGCGCCGAGAAAATAGCTTGTCTGGCGTGCAGTTGATGGTAGTAATATTGCAGGAAGTAAAGATGCGAGTAGAACAGTAAATAAGCGATGATTGCAGTATTTGGAAACAAGGCATAGGGATCATACTTTCACTAGTGGACACTCTCAACATTGATCACATAATAAAACCACTCTACACTCTCTTGTTGGATGATGAACACCATTAATTGTGTAGGGCTACAAGAGCACCTCAATGCCGGAGTTAACAAGCTCCACAACATTCGATGTTCATATTTAAATAACCTTAGAGTGCATGATAGACCAACGCAATTATACCGAGTACTAACATAGCATGCACACTCGTCACCATCAAGCTATGAAAGGAGGAATAGATCACATCAATACTATCATAGTAATAGTTAACTCCATAATCTACAAGAGATTACAATCATAAACTACGCCAAGTACTACATGATGCACACACTTGTCACCATTACATCATGGAGGAGGAATAGACTACTTTAATAACATCACTAGAGTAGCACATAGATTAATAGTGATATAAAGCACATTGCAATCATAAAGGAATATAAATAAGCACTTCACTATGCGATTCTGAATTACTCTTTGGCAAGATAACGAACACTAATTCATCATGTAGGCAAACCTTAAAGATGTATTCCCAAGTACTAATAAACACCCCACGCCGTCACTCGTGAGCATTCATAGGAGGTACTAACACACCACAATTTCATAGAGACATCCAACTCAAATCATAACCCAGTGAATAAGTATTCTCGTGAAATATAGCCTAAGAGACCCACACGGTGCACACACTGTCACCTTTACACACGTGGGACAAGGAGTCTCCGGAGATCACATAAGTAAAATCCACTTGAATAGCATAACGACATCTAGATTACAAGCTCATCATATGGATCTCAATCATGTAAAGCAGCTCATGAGATCATTGTATTGAAGTACATAGGAGAGAGAGAGATTAACCACATAGCTATCGGTACAGTCCTTAGCCTCGATGGAGAACTACTCCCTCCTCATGGGAGACAGCAGCGGTGATGAAGATGGCGGTGGTGTTGATGGAGATGCCTTCCGGGGGCACTTCACCGTCCCGGCAGGGTGCCGGAACAGAGACTCCTGTCCCCCAGATCTTGGCTTCGCGATGGCGGCGGCTCTGGAAGGTTTCTCGTACCGTGGCTTTTCCGTATCGAAGATTTAGGTCAGGGAGCTTCTTATAGGCGAAGAGGCGGAGTCGGAAGGGTTACGGGGCAGCCACACAATAGGGGGGCGCGCCCCCCCTTGGGCCGCGTCGGCCACATGTGTGGGCCCCCCAGGGCTCCCTCTGGTGCCTCTCCGGTGTTCTGGAAGCTTCGTGGAATTATAAGATGCTGGGCGTTGATTTCGTCCAATTCCGAGAATATTTCCTTACTAGGATTTCTGAAACCAAAAACAGCAGAAAACGAGAACTGGCACTTCGGCATCTTGTCAATAGGTTAGTTCCGGAAAACGCATAATAATGACATATAATGTGTATAAAACATGTGAGTATCATCATAAAACTAGCATGGAACATAAGAAATTATAGATACGTTTGAGACGTATCAAGCATCCCCAAGCTTAGTTCCTACTCGCCCTCGAGTAGGTAAACGATAACAAAGATAATTTCTGAAGTGACATGCTATCATAATCTTGATCATACTATTGTAAAGCATATGAGATGAATGCAGCGATTCGAAGCAATGGCAAAGATAATGAGTAAACAAATGAATCATATAGCAAAGACTTTTCATGAATAATACTTTCAAGACAAGCATCATTAAGACTTGCATAAGAGTTAACTCATAAAGCAATAGATTCAAAGTAAAGGCATTGAAGCAACACAAAGGAAGATATAAGTTTCAGCAGTTGCTTTCAACTTTCAACATGCATATCTCATGGATAATTGTCAACACAAAGTGATATAACAAGTGCAATAAGTAAACATGTAAGAATCAATGCACAGTTAACACAAGTGTTTGCTTCTAAGATAGAAAGAAGTAGGTGAACTGACTCAACATAAAAGTAGAAGAATGGCCCTTCGCAGAGGGAAGCATGGATAACTATTTTTGTGCTAGAGCTTTTATTTTGAAAACAAGAAACAATTTTGTCAACGGTAGTAATAAAGCATATGCGTTATGTATAAGATATCCTATAAGTTGCAAGCCTCATGCATAGTATACCAATAGTGCCCGCACCTTGTCCTAATTAGCTTGGATTAACATGGATTATCATTACATAACATATGTTTCAACCAAGTGTCACAAAGGGGTACCTCTATGTCGCCTGTACAAAGGTCTAAGGAGAAAGATCGCATTTGATTTCTCGTTTTTGATTATTCTCAACTTAGACATCCATACCGGGACAACATAGACAACAGGTAATGGACTCCTCTTTAATGCATAAGCATTCAACAACAGATAATATACTCATAAGAGATTGAGGATTAATGTCCAAACTGAAACTTCCACCATGATTCATGGCTTTAGTTAGCGGCCCAATGTTCTTCTCTAACAATATGCATACTCAAACCATTTGATCATGATAAATCACCCTTACTTCAGACAAGACGAACATGCATAACAACTCACATGGTATTCAACAAAGGTGTAATAGTTGGTGGCGTCCCCAGAAACATGGTTACCGCTCAACAAGCAACTTATAAGAAATAAGATACATAGCTACATATTCTTCACCACAATAGTTTTTAAGGCTATTTTCCCATGAGCTATATATTGCAAAGACAAGGAATAGAATTTTTAAAGGTAGCACTCAAGTAATGTACTTTGGAATGGCAGAGAAATACCATGTAGTAGGTAGGTATGGTCGACACAAATGGCATAGTTTTTGGCTCAAGGATTTGGATGCATGAGAAGAATTCCCTCTCAATACAAGGCTAGGCTAGCAAGGTTGTTTGAAGCAAACTCAAGTATAAAACGGTGCAGCAAAGCTCACATATGAACATATTGCAAGCATTATAAGACTTTACATCGTCTCCTTGTTGTTCAAACACCTTAACCAGAAAATATCTAGACTCTAGAGACCAATCATGCAAACCAAATTTTAACAAGCTCTATGTAGTTCTTCATTAATAGGTACAAGGTACATGATGCAAGAGCTTAAACATGATCTATATGAGCACAACAATTGCCAAGTATCAAATTATTCAAGACATTATACCATTTACCACATGCAGCATTTTCTGTTTCCAACCAAATAACAATGAACGAAGCAGTTTCAACCTTCGCCATGAACATTAAGAGTAAAGCTAAGAACTCATGTGTTCATATGCAACAACGGAGCGTGTCTCTCTCCCACACAAGCATGAATTTATTCAGAGAATGAAAATAACAAAACGAAAATAAAAGCACACAGACGCTCCAAGTAAAGTACATAAGATGTGACGGAATAAAAATATAGTTTCACTGGAGGTGACCTGATAAGTTGTCGATGAAGAAGGGGATGCCCAAGGCATCCCCAAGCTTAGATGCTTGAGTCTTCTTAAAATATGCAGGGATGAACCACGGGGGCATCCCCAAGCTTAGACTTTTCACTCTTCTTGATCATATTGTATCATCCTCCTCTCTTGACCCTTGAAAACTTCCTCCACACCAAACTCAAAACAATCTCATTAGAGGATTAGTGCATAATTGAAAATTCACATGTTCAGAGGTGACACAATCATTCTTATCACTTCTGGACATTGCTCAAAGCTACTGGAAGTTAATGGAACAAAGAAATCCATCAAACATAGCAAAACAGGCAATGCGAAATAAAAGGCAGAATCTGTCAAAAACGAACGATCCGTAAAGACGAATTTTTTAGAGGCACCAGACTTGCTGAGATGAAAATGCTCAAATTGAATGAAAGTTGCGTACATATCTGAGGATCACTCACATAAATTGGCAGATTTTTCTGAGTTACCTACCGAGAACCCTGCCCAAATTCGTGACAGCAAGAAATCTGTTTCTGCGCAGTAATCCAAATCTAGTATGAACCTTACTATCAAAGACTTTACTTGGCACAACAATGCAATAAAATAAAGATAAGGAGAGGTTGCTACAGTAGTAACAACTTCCAAGACTCAAATATAAAACAAAATTGCTGTAGTAAAATAAAAACATGGGTTATCTCCCAAGAAGTGCTTTCTTTATAGCCATTAAGATGAGCTCAGCAGTTTTAATGATGCACTCGCAAGAAATAGTAGTTGAAGCAAAAGAGAGCATCAAAAGGCAAGTATGAAACTCATTTAAGTCTAACCCACTTCCTATGAAAAGGAATCTTGTAAATAAACAAGTTCATGAAGCATAATGCAACAAGCATAGAAAGATAAAACAAGTGTAACTTCAAAAATTTCAGCATATAGAGAGGTGTTTTAGTAACATGAAAACTTCTACAACCATATTTTCCTCTCTCATAATAATATCCAGTAGCATCATGAGAAAACTCAACAATATAACTATCAAATGAAACATTCTTATCATGAGTCTCATGCATAAAATTATTACTCTCCACATATGCATAATCAATTTTATTAGTAATAGTGGGAGCAAATTCATCAAAGTAGCTATCATTATTATTCTCATCAAGTGTAGGAGGCATAGTATAATCATAATAAAATTTACTCTCCATAGTAGGTGGCACCAAGAGACCACTATCATTATAATCATCATAAATAGGAGGCAAAGTATCATCAAAGAAAATTTTCTCCTCCATGCTTGGGGGACTAAAAATATCATGCTCATCAAAACCAGCTTCCCCAAGCTTAGAACTTTCTATATCATTATCAACACTGGTATTCAAAGCGTTCATACTAATATCATTGCTACTAGCATGCAAATAAGGTTCCATAGGTTTTTTAATTTTCGCATCAAATAGTCCATGTCTTAACTCAGGAAATAGAATAAAAAGCTCACTGTTGTCCATTATGCCTAACTAGTGAAATAAAAACAAGAAACAAAAAGATGCAATTGCAGGATCTAAAGGAAATAGCTTCGAGCACTCACACACCGGCAACAAGACTAGGAAATAGCTTAGTAGTCGGAGGATGTGAATACCTTTTACCTTACCTCCCCGGCAACGGCGCCAGAAAATAGCTTGATGTCTACGCACACTCCTTTTCCTGTAGACAGTGTTGGGACTCCAAGAGCAGAGGTTTGTAGAACAGCAGCAAGTTTTCCCTTAAGTGCATCACCCAAGGTTTATCGAACTCAGGGAGGAAGAGGTCAAAGATATCCCTCTCAAGCAACCCTGCAATCATGATACAAGAAGTCTCTTGTGTCCCCAACACACCCAATACACTTGTCAGATGTATAGGTGCACTAGTTTGGCGAAGAGATAGTGAAATACAAGTGGTATGAATGAATATGAGCAGTAGTAACGGCGCCAGAAAATAGCTTGCTGGCGTGCAGTTGATGGTAGTAATATTGCAGGAAGTAAAGATGCAGTAGAACAATAAATAAGCGATGATTGCAGTATTTGGAAACAAGGCCTAGAGATCATACTTTCACTAGTGGACACTCTCAACATTGATCACATAATAAAACCACTCTACACTCTCTTGTTGGATGATGAACACCATTAATTGTGTAGGGCTACAAGAGCACCTCAATGCCGGAGTTAACAAGCTCCACAACATTCGATGTTCATATTTAAATAACCTTAGAGTGCATGATAGACCAACGCAATTATACCGAGTACTAACATAGCATGCACACTGTCACCATCAAGCTATGAAAGGAGGAATAGATCACATCAATACTATCATAGTAATAGTTAACTCCATAATCTACAAGAGATTACAATCATAAACTACGCCAAGTACTACATGATGCACACACTGTCACCATTACATCATGGAGGAGGAATAGACTACTTTAATAACATCACTAGAGTAGCACATAGATTAATAGTGATATAAAGCACATTGCAATCATAAAGGAATATAAATAAGCACTTCACTATGCGATTCTGAATTACTCTTTCGCAAGATAACGAACACTAATTTATCAAGTAGGCAAACCTTAAAGATGTATTCCCAAGTACTAATAAACACCCCACGCTGTCACTGTGAGCATTCATAGGAGGTACTAACACACCACAATTTCATAGAGACATCCAACTCAAATCGTAACTCAGTGAATAAGTATTCTGTGAAATATAGCCTAAGAGACCCACACGGTGCACACACTCTGTCACCTTTACACACGTGGGACAAGGAGTCTCCGGAGATCACATAAGTAAAATCCACTTGAATAGCATAACGACATCTAGATTACAAGCTCATCATATGGATCTCAATCATGTAAAGCAGCTCATGAGATCATTGTATTGAAGTACATAGGAGAGAGAGATTAACCACATAGCTACCGGTACAGCCCTTAGCCTCGATGGAGAACTACTCCCTCCTCATGGGAGACAGCAGCGGTGATGAAGATGGCGGTGGTGTTGATGGAGATGCCTTCCGGGGGCACTTCCCCGTCCCGGCAGGGTGCCGGAACAGAGACTCCTGTCCCCCAGATCTTGTCTTCGCGATGGCGGCGGCTCTGGAAGGTTTCTCGTACCGTGGCTTTTCCGTATCGAAGATTTAGGTTAGGGAGCTTCTTATAGGCGAAGAGGCGGAGTCGGAAGGGTTACGGGGCAGCCACACAATAGGGGGGCGCGTCCCCCTTGGGCCGCGCCGGCCACATGTGTGGGCCCCCCAGGGCTCCCCTCTGGTGCCTCTCCGGTGTTCTGGAAGCTTCGTGAAATTATAAGATGCTGGGCGTTGATTTCGTCCAATTCCGAGAATATTTCCTCACTAGGATTTCTGAAACCAAAAACAGCAGAAAACAGGAACTGGCACTTCGGCATCTTGTCAATAGGTTAGTTCCGGAAAACGCATAATAATGACATATAATGTGTATAAAACATGTGAGTATCATCATAAAAGTAGCATGGAACATAAGAAATTATAGATACGTTTGAGACGTATCAGTGATCGCTAAACCCTTCAGTTTCCTTAAAAAATGATATTTCTTTTGCATCTTTTGCACACGCATTTGCACATCTGCATTGCCTCGAAATGACTAAGGGAAAACAGTAGTTTATAAAATTGAAGAATTCCCATATGTTAGTATACCAAAGCCAAAGGTATAGACACCTATTTCTTCTCCTCTTTTCCAAATGATCTCATGACCACTCTTTATTAGAATAAAAAACTAAAACTAAAACTAAAACAACAAAGGAAATTTATTAAACATGGTGTCGAGGGTACTCCTCGGTAATGCCCTCCTTTGGGGCTTAGGGTAGATGGAATCCTGTACGCTGACACGAGACATCGGTTATCAAACAAGCGGGGAAAGCGATTTACCCAGGTTCGAGACCCTCGATGAGGTAAAACCCTTACGTCCTGCCTGTCTGATCTTGATTATGAAAATATCGAGTTACAATGGGGTGCCGAAGGTTATCTCGTTGAGAGGCTAAGTACTACGCGGACCTAGCTCTGGGCTTATGGTGGCTAAAATTGCTAAGATTGCGTGTATCCCTCGGCAGCCCCTCTCCTGGTCCTTATATAGGGAGCCAGGTCTCAAGAGATCTGTCCGGGTACGACTAGGTTACAAAGGACCCTAGTTCTAGACATTTCTTGTATTCTTCGCTTGTTCGTCTTGTTCTTCAAGGAACCTTTTTCGGCACCGACGTAGTAGTACACCTTGCCATCGGGTGTCTTCATGGGCCTCCAGTTGGGCCGTACAGGATAGGGCAATAACAGTTACCCGAAGGGTAATGTCCATGTCAGTAGCCCCCGAGTGTCTAGCCGAAGATATTTCGGGTAGAGACTAAAACATGCCTCCACCGAATGTTCTTATCTCTTGATAATTCTTGTCCTCCTTGTAACAACATCATCCCCTTCTATCGGGTGCGCGTCCAGCGCTCCCGATGGGAGTAGCCCCCGAATCTAGGTACGGATGCTTGCAATCCGTGTGTAGACTCAAGTTGTGCCACTCGAATGTCTTCTTTTGCCGAAGCTTTCAGCAAGTAGTCGCCAGGGTGACATCGCCGCCCGGCCGGCTCCCGCAGCTGTTGTCGCACAGGCAAAGCAGACCGTTGGACGTGCCGACCAGCTGCTGGTTGGTACCGCTCCGCCATAGCTCCCGGCGGCTCCCCGCTGAAGATGGCGAGAGGTCGTCCATCACGTAGGCGACGGCGGAGCGTGTGTTCCAGAGGAGGAGCTTGGCGCGGCTCTGCATCTCCTTCGTCACTTCGCCAATGATTTTGCGCCAGAGCCTGCACACGAGGCTTGCACGGCACTGGGCGCTCGGCGGGAGCCGCCGCAGGATGTGCACCAACACGACTTTCAGTAAAGATCTCTTCATCGGATGAGTGCTGTTTCTCGTTTCTTTCGGATACTCAGGTTGCCCTCCCTTGTTTCCGTTTCTTCTTTTAATGGATGGATCGATCGATCGATCGGATGAGACTAGAGTTGTAATTAATTGGCTAGCAAGTTTCCGTTTTTTTAGTAACCTATTACTTGGCTGCCAAGTCTTTTTTGATTAAAATTGGCCTCAAAAGTTAATTTGGACCTGATACCAAGTGCTTCAACTGAATCCCCGGCTCTCATCCTAAATACGAGTTTCTATGGCTCCAAGTCCACAGGAAACTACTGCTTCCGCCATTCTCGTGAAATTGTTTCTCGGGACAGAGGGAGTAATATACTGGGACATGACGTTTTTGCACCCAGGTTCATAGGCTCTTTATTTTTTGAAGTGTTCATTGAATTGCAAGTTGAGATTTAATATTTATTCAAATGTGAATTCAAATGGTTTATTCAAATCCAATTTGAGGTAGTGTTTTAAATTCAATTGCCTTACTCATATCAACTTCTAATTTGAGTTTAAAGTATAATTTGAATTCCAATTCAAAATTGTATTCTCCCTCCAAAACCTAAATGCAAATAGGTCATGTCAAAATCTATCGAACTCTCCCCACGACCAAACCCTAGTTCATAGAGAGAGAGACATCGACCCCCCCCTAAGTTTTATCTATTTAGGCGCGAAAAATTTCCATGTTTTGTGATGATATGTACATCCCTTTTATAATACTACCCCTCATTTGTCCTAAAACCTGGATTGTTACACTACCGGTAGCCAGATATTGGTGGTTACGCCACTATTAATTAGCATGGGAAAAAATGTGCAGCCTGCTCAGCCCCGCAGAGAATCCAGAGATCACGCCCATCAGGTTGTGGTTCTCGTTTTCTTTGGGCAAGCTAAATCTCTTTTAAACATTCTTGCACCTGAGGGCCTCCATCCAGGGCACTTGATTTCTGGCCGTCCGATCTGATGATGTGGCGCTCTCAGAGCCGTCCAACTTCCCGATCCAGCGATCCTGGCCGTCGGATGGGGGTCTGGACACTGCTCACGTGGTCCGCGCCGTCCATTCCTAGCCTCCTCTTTTCACAGTCCGTGTGGTACCCGCTTAGCCACTGACGAGTGGGCTTGCTTTCCACTCGGCCCGCCGATCAGAGACTACCGCTACTTGGTCGTGTGTGGGTATTGAAACTCAGAGACGCGCGGTGGCTAGGCCATGGTTCCCCTTGCCCGCCAGGGGCAATTTCGTCTTGTGATGACATGCATATCCCTTTTCTAATACTACCCCTCATTTGTCCTAAAACCTGGATTGTTACACTACCGATAGCCAGATATTGGTGGCGCCACTATTAATTACCGTGGGAAAAAATGTGCAGCCTGCTCAGCCCCGCAGAGATCACACCCATCAGATTGTGGTTCTCGTTTTCTTTGGGCAAGCTAAATATGTATACATATCCTCATACCAAGTTGTAGGACTGGGACAAAGAAGTCCCGGTTATAGAAACAACCTAGATATAAGAGAAATTTATAGTGAATTCGAAAGCGGAAAACCAAAACTGATCATGGGTGCATATGCACCTGGTATGTATAAAACATATTTCAAAAAATAAAAAATTTAGGAAAAAAATTTAGCATGTAGAGGACATGTTCTATGTGTACACATAAAGTTTCACGTAAAACCAACAAGTTTTGTACCATGTGTAAAAAAGACAAATAATGCCTCGAGAAATAGACTATTTTAACACCAAAAATTTGTCTTTTTAGTACAGGGCACAAAACATATCGGTTTTTGCTGAAACAACTTTGTGAACATGTAACAAGTCAAGGTATACACGAGGCATTTTTGTTTTTATTTTTTTAACATTTGGAAATATGTGTAATATGCATTTCAAATAAAGGGTGCATATGCACCCGGGTGCAGAAACACCCTGTCCATTCGAAAGTGGATACTTACACTCTGTCTTTGAACGCAGCACTGCATGACGTCTAAAAGCTCCCAGGTTGCATCGTCGACGTTGCAGGTTGCCTCTACCACTACTAGCGAACAGCCTATAGCCGGCAGACCAAAACAGCTTAGTGACGGCGCGCCGATGCTAACACACCGACGGTAACAGCCTACCACCCTCGCACCTTACTACTACTCTAGCAGTCCAATCATATATCACTGCCAAACTCCTATAGTACACCATGGGTATTTGTTTTCAGAAAAAAGAAAAAGCTTCGTGGGCATGTGTGCACTTTTTCAACAAGAACCCTTAGAAGACAAGAAAAAAGCAATTGATTCCTTCCCGACCAATCTGGATGGAGGCCTCGACGGAAGCCGCCGCCCCCTCGGCTCTGTCATCGTCGCGCGCAAACGAGGCTGGTGAAAATCATCACTATGGCATAGACGAATAAGTGCACGCGAAGTCCTTCGGGGAAGGAGACGAGCTTGTGCAGTCCTCCGTCGTCAGTAGCAGCCAGTGGTCCTTGTCGCTCCTCCATGTGTCTAGTCCTTGTCGCTCCTCCTCGGCCCTATCGCCGACGACGGCCTACAGGAGCGGCGCTCGGGGTTTGCGCATGGTGAAGTGGTGGGTTGGGGATTGCAGAGGAGGAGGCAGGGGGCAAAAGGAGCGCTCCACGGGGAGGAGGAAGAGGACGAGGCAGTGGAGGAGGAAGGAGGAAGAGGAGGCAGGGAAGAAGAGGAGAAAAAGTGTGTGAGGAGAGAGAAGGTGAGGTTAACGGTGCAGGGGCATTGGGAAAAACGTTAGGGGCGGGTGGGGTGCTATGGTTTCGAATTTTTTTTTTTGCATCAAAATCTAAAACATCAGAAAACTCTATTTTTCCTTTGCAATTTGAGCATTCTAAAAAATCACAAAGATCCATAGGCCATTGAATTTGGATGTAACTTTTTTTTATGTAGATGATTTTACATATAATTATTTTTTCATCCAATGTCGTACGCAAAATCCATACCTCTTTTACCGAAACATGGCTTCTTTTTTTGAATTTTTTGTTGAAACTCATGTTTGTTATTTTTCCTAACAACTAAATTATGTAACATAACTACATCTCAATGTACTTTAAATTTAAAGTTTTTTATCATTTGCTTTTCCAAAACTGAAAGGCGATGGGGGTGGAGGGGAGCTGCCTACACATATCCGGAACACCACCGGCCTACCAATATTGTGGTATGCTACCAATAGTAATATACCGCTGGGGCTCTGACCTAGACGAGACTTACCCTTGGCGTACACCGACGCACCAAACAAGTGGTACGCCTGGCATCTGATAGCGTTGGCGTACCACTTATTGTCGTGTCAGCGGTACACCTGCGGCTATAGGCCATTTCCTAACAGTGTGTATCCCCTCCACTAAATAGGGGATGACTCGCCGTTGGCAAGCCACCCCGACTACCACTAGGGAGGAGATGCCTCTGAATCTCTGCAAACCTTTTAAGCGACATTAGGAGCAGGCGCGGATTGAACCAGCCCAGCAGCAAGGCAGCATGGAGAACAAATCGTCGGCACAAAGAGACCACATCACCGATGAACTATGCCCGCTGACTTGGGCAGAGCTCCCCCACCGGAGCCACATACTACAGCACGAATCCGACCTGCACGTTCCTGGGACCGCATAGCGGGCCTTCGACTAGAGGTAAAAAAAGGCACCTAGAGGCACGAAATCATTTGTAGTCTGCATGTTGACATCTTCCAGGCGCAAGGATGCTGAAGAACAATTCGCCAGAAAAATCGTCTTCAGTTGAAAGAAAACACAAAGTTCTTAGTAAAAGCACCTAGATTTGCCTCTCCGACACATAAACTCCGGGTAATAAACCATTGCCGCCACACTTTGCACACTCCCAACCCATTTGCTGTATTAACAAATGAAACAAACAAATATGAAGTAGGTTCATATTAATAAAAAGACATGCATTCTAAAACTATAGCACACAATAACTTTGGCTTTGGCATGGTACTACTAACAACAAAAAGAATCAACTTCATACATTACTTACAATTACAATAATGTAAATCATCTACGCTATGTTTCTTGGCGACTCGTGGGACAGAAATTTGGTGCTCCTGGGTACCATCAGTGATCCTGCTATTTTAGAAAAAAAATAAAAATCACATTTATGTGTTTTAAAAAAAATTTAAAAAAAAATCATGGTGTTAGCCAATGAATTGTCCCATAAACGTGCAAAATTTTGATTTCAAATACAAAAAATTCTGGGCTACACAAAAATAACAAACATGTGGATCTGGGTATGTATATTTCAAATCTCCAAATTTCAACAGATTTTGTCTTTTTTGTGTAGTCTACAATATAAAGAATTTCATTTATTATGTCTATATTTATTTTCAGATTTCTTTAAAATAAATATGTATGATTTTCGAATTTTTTTAAACAGCATGAGCACTGGTGCCAAAGACACTTTTCGGCGACTCGTGTCCCTAGATTCTTTTGGCCAACCTTCCACGCACCGCACCAACCTCCAACAAGAAGATGACTAAGTTTCTTTTCGATGGTGCCAGGTCTGGATGGTGCTCATACTAATGACAAAACCCTCACGCTTCAGTAAGTACTCACCACAAGCAAAGCTCCGACGGGGGATGTCCTGCCACGAACATGTGACGCTAAACTGCCTGAACAACATCCCTCTCCCAGAACCTGAACATCCATCATCCGCTATAGGTTGTGCGCGATGACCCCCAGCCTCCCCCGCACCTTGTTTAGGTTGTAATCATCGTACAAATTTGGCAACACTGTTGTAGAGGAGGTAGCGTGTTTGTTGTCGAGGTCGAACGTACCAACCATGTCGGCGCCACCATGCGAAACGCAGTGTTTACACCCTCGACACTAACAACATCTAATATTTATGACCAGCAAATATTGATCATCAATTAATCAACGAACTAGTTAAACGACAGGCTTACTAAGGACTCTGGTTAGCAGGAATATTTTGTAGGTTTCTCATAGCATCGATACATCCACATTTCCACAATTTTAAAATCATTTAGAATTTGAAATGCCTCTCCTGAATACTCCCTCTGTCCCATGAAACATGTAAATGGAGTACGAATTATAGATGCAATTCCTAGTAGAAAATTGACACTAGAAAGAATTGTACTAAACAGCGGGGTTTAACAAGGTTTTGTCGCTTCTATTTAAGAGAAGAGAATCTTAAATATCACAAATAGCATGTGAAACTCGAAACTGATCGCGGGTGCATATGCACTCGGTATATATAAAACATATTTTGGTAAGTTAATATATTTAGAAGAAAAAAAATCGCATGTAGAGGAACATGTTCTATGTGCGCACGTAGAGTTTCATATAAAACCGTCATTTTTTGTGCCATGTGTAAAAAAACAAAAAATTGTCACGAAAACTGGATTATTTTACCACCAAAATTTATCTTTTTTACATAGAGCATAAAACATGTTGGCTTTTGCTAAAATAACTTTGTGAGTATGTAACATGTCAAGATTACATGAGACATTTTCTATATATTTGTTTGATAATTATAAATATGTTTAAAATGCATTTCAAGTAAAAGCTACATATGGACCGGGTGCAGAAACACCTTGTCCGAATAGCATATGCAATTTGTAGCAAAGTTATACTAAATCAGCAACAACTAGTATAAAACCAAGGGAGTACATCTTATCCTTTTCTTCTTTGTGTCACTATATATCTGTGAGTATAGCCCACAGTGGCACATACCACTGAATAAAATACTTTATGCAACATAAGCTGAAATAATCTACTAACCGAAATTTCTGAAGTAATTAATTAAAGAGGGGTAGAAACTAAGTACAAACCTGCAATGACTAAATTCTTAATTTCCTCAGCACTGGGATGGAGTTCTGACTTCTGAGACCAGTAACACACAGACAGTGAAAACGTGGTTGCGCATTAAGTAGACTTTGTGCAGAAAACACCCAATGGCTCCAGCGTCGAGACGTAGGCAAACGTATGGTAGCACAAGTGCCAGGTGCTGCGATCCATCGTCTTGGCAACCAGCGTGCCCCGATCCTTGTGACCAACCTTCAACACATCGCCCGCCCGGCTGCAGCCGGAGGATGACGACGGTCCTTTTTGCTGGTGCCCGTACAACGCCGACCCCTCGCTCTTCAGGAAGTAGTCGCCGAACGCGAAGTTGGGACGGGGGATGTCCTGCCACGAGGAGGTGACGCTGAACCGGCGGATCCACCCGCCCTCCTGCAGAACCCACGCGTCCCTCGTCCCCGAGGGGTTGCGGACGACGACTCCTAGCCTCCCGTGCACCACGGTCAGGTTGTAGTCATCCGACAGAGCTGGCAACGGCGTGGTGGACAAGGTGACCCGCTCGTCGTCGAGGTCGAAAGAGACGACCCTGGCGGCGCCACCATCCGTGACCCAGTGTGTCACGCCATCGACGCACACGACGCCGGCGTCGAGGTTGCACCTCGTGCCTCGGGGGGGCAGCAGCACCTCCCGCCACACTGCCTCCATCCCCACCCTGAGGCCTTGTTTACTTCTAGGGTATTTATGGGGATGGGAGGGGATTATTTCGTATCCCGGAAAATCTCCACTAGTCCGTTTATTTCTCCGGTTTTGAACAACATAATCCCGAGATATCCCCTCTCATCCCCTTCCATCCCCACATTTTTGGCCTAAATCAAAAACTCTCCATCATACTAGTGTATTTTTGGGGAAGGGTATTTCAGGGGATTGGGTGAACACCAAATCCCCTCCCATCCCCATATCCATTGGGGAAAAAAATACGAGAGAAGTAAACAAGGCCTGAGCGTGAGCACGTACAAGGTGTCGAACTCGCAGACCCGGTCGAAGCTGCACGGAACGTGCACCACCTTATACTGTCCCGACATCGGATGGTACCCAAAGCTGTACGCCTTGTCCCACCTCGTCGCGTGCCCCGGGTGTCCGACGAAGTGTCGAGCGCACGGCAGCGCCGGGATGGCCAGAGTCTCCCTGGTGGTCGGGTTCACCAGGGTGACATCACCGCCCGTCTTGTTGTAGTTGTCGCACAGGCAGAGCAGACCGTTGCACGAGCCGACCAGCTGCAGGTTGGAACACACCGTCCGCCATAGCTCCCTGCAGCTCCCCGTTGAAGATGGCGAGACATCGTCCACCACGTAGGCCACGGCGGTGCGTGTGTTCCAGAGGAGGGGCTTGGCGCGGCTCTGCATCTCCGTGGTGCGTTCGCCGACGATGTCGCGCCAGAGCCTGCAGACGAGGCGTGCACGGCGGGAGCCGCCGCAGGATTTCCACCAACACGTCCGTCGACAAAGATCTCTCCATCAGATGGGTGTTGTTTCCGGCCCGTTTCTTTTGGATCTTCTGGTTGCCCTCCGTCGTTTCCGTCCCTGGCTTTCTAAGGGGATCGACCGGATTATAGTTGGAATTGGCTGTCAGGTTCCTTGTCAGGTTCCTTTTCTATACTACTGTATTTCGAAACCTATTACTTGGTTGCCAAGTTTTTGTGATTTGATTCGGCTGCCAAGTTTGGACCTGATACCAAGTGCTTCAACTGAATCCCCGGCTCTCATCCTAAGGCTAGCCATAGTGCTAGTATCATAGCTAGTATCATGCACATTGGTCCCATAAAAATGCTGATGTAGCAGCTAATTAAGGAGGAGAGAGGAGATTAGACACTGGTAGAAAAACGCTCATCTATACCGGTTCCAGAGGAGCATTCGTACCGGTTGAGCAACCGGTATAAATTATCCGGCACTAAAGGCCCCCCCCCCTTTTCGTACCGGTTGCTTACGAACCGGTATAAAAGGGGCCTCCACGTGGACCACCAGGAGAGCTCAGGGCCAAGGAGCTTTGGTACCGGTTGGTAATACGAACCGGTACCAAAGGTTCCCACCCGCGGCAGGGAATTTGCCCAAATCTCTGCCGCGGCAGAGAATTGAATTTTTAGGGTTTTTGGAGGGGATTAGGGATATCGGTTTGTTTCATATCGCGTCGATGCACCAGAAACGCGTTTGGGTTTAGGTAGTACATGAAGATCAAGATGATGCATAGCAAGTTGGTGCATATAATATAACACACATGTAATTGCATAAGATCGCAAATTAAGTAGCACTATGCATGAAGATCGATCTTCATGCATAGTGGTACTCTCCGAGGCGTACTCTATATATGTCTATTACATGTAGCATAGTGGTACTCTTCGAGTCAACTATATATGTAACATGTACATCTTCATTCATAGTGGTACTCTGCGAATAGTGGTATGACGTCCCGAAGGAAAAATCCCTCCAATTCCTCGCCTATTGCTATGAAGCGGTCATCGATTGAGAGCTTGTTCCGCTTTCTTGCCAACTATAAAAGAATAAGATACAAATGAATACATGAAACAACTATTATTGAAACTCAGCACAACTTATGATAAGAAAACAAATTTGTGAAGATTGTTTTTGTACCTCTTTATTTCTTTCATTATTCGTTCTCTCGCTGACAATTCTGCGGATGTACTCGCAAACGAAGAATCCACAGAGATCGGTCCCTTGTGGTTGTTGCGGGCATTTCTTTACAAGAATATAATTCAATCAAACAATAGTCAAGTATGATAATTAAAGGTGTGTGGACCTAGGTAGTACTACTTACTTTCGCACGCCATCGCAGCTTCGGTGTCCATTCATGGGACTTATCTTCCTTGATGAAAGTTTGCCATACGCTGCTCGACAAAAGAAAATGCATAAAAGAGTCATCAATTAGTTCATAGCAGGAAATTAACGAAACAAACCGATAAGAATTAAAATTACCTTCTGAGCATTAAATAACAAGACACGTATAGTTCCGATTTTTTGCTTAGTGAGTCAAAGACTTTAACTTCTCCAATTTCCATATTGATGACGAGAAGAATAAAGTGAAACCTACGCACGTTTCAATATGTAGTGTCATATATATAAGTCATTAGTTAAAATTTTGACATACGGTGAGCAAAATATAATGTGTTATAAGATAGTAAGACTCACTCGAAGTTGTAAGGCCAAATTATTAGCTTTTTGTCACGTTGTCGCTTCAAAAACCTTAGCAAAGTCTCCGGTGTATCCTTGTTATAGAGGGGATCTTCTATGGTTTTAACATGCATTGTGTGCGGGTCAATGAACCCAATGTCCGTGATTTCGTCCCTTTTGCATTCGAGCATCTTCGATCTGCATAATATAGTGCACAAAAGATTATAATCTGCAGACAATGAACGAGCTGAGCTAAAGACTTCTCAAATTAAATAAATAAATCACTTACGGACAATAGCAACCGATGATTGATTTATCGAGGGCCCGGAGATTGTATAACCGAAAGAGTTCGCCGAAGTCAACGTTCACACGAGTACTCCCGGAAGTAGTGCTCTTCCCTAACTCGCACCATGATAGTCTCGATCCCTTCCTTTGAGGCATTAAGGTACCACGAATGCAAGTTACGCATACATGTTGGTACCTTCCTGAGATTCTCGACCAAATCTTTCCCTTGAACAAATTGATATGCTCGTTCAGCGAAGGCGTAATCAGTTGTGTCTTGTCGAGAACTTTGAACGGTCTTCCCGTCAAACACCTTGAGAGGGGCGACCGATTGAACGGGTTGTTGTCCGAGCTGGTAGACTTGGTGTATCCCTTTTATCTCCCTGATACCCGATTGAACGGGTTTTGTCGCCTCGATCATCTTGTCATACGACCTTTCAATAGAACGCGCATAGTCAGATGGCGGCGATGGTACAGGGTCATATAGATTCTGAACGGTACGCACAACTTTCACCGGATCTAGTGTCTTCTCGAAAGGTATCTCTGGCACTTTCGGTGGAATTTTTTTTTTCAACTCGGCCTGAACAGCCTCCGCGTTTTCCTCGGGAGTTTTTTTTCCAAGGTAACTTCTCAGTAGGCGGCAGTTGTTTCTCCTTTCTAGCTTTTTTCCTAGGCGGCGTACCGTTCCGCTTAACGGACGCTGTCTTACGCGGAGGATCTCGAGATGGTGGACTCACGCTGGGTCCCTCTCAGGTAGGTGTGGACTTGGCTGCTCACCAGGACTGCCACCGGGGAGGAGTCGATGGCATTTGCTGCTCATGTGTAGGAGTCGGTGGCCTTTGGAAAAGGACGGCGTACTTCTTCGGCCATAGGGCGAAACCGTGCTTGACATCGGCCAGTGTCCTCTCATCTTCACCTCTAGGAATATCAAGCTCCACTGTTTCAAAACCCGGAACAACTTCATCCACCCCGACACGAACACAGCCAGGTGGAATGGGCATATGATGGTGCATTGCTCCATCTTCACTTGGGTACACATAGCCGACCGCCACCTTAACGGACACGGTCCTGAATAACATATGTAGCTCGCAATCTGTCTTCTCCGTGACATAATCCACGGGGTAGCTTCCTCCACATCCGTCAAGATGCGAGGTACCGACACTGCTTCTTCGCTGAGATGGGGCAGCATCGGCTTGTGGATCCTGTAGAAACAGCGGCTGATCAGGTGCCCTCTGATTTCTCTCAAGAGCCTCACCCTAGTTAACAATTCCGTTACAATGTCGGCGTCCTTCTTCTTCTTTCGTGAACGGCTTCAATAAGTGTCAGCGCTGTCCAGCCACGCTTCCTTCATGGTGAGACCTGGGCGAGCTCGTACCCGTCAAACGTGTTCAGGGTTCCCCAGAGCGAGTGTCAGCTCGTCATTCCCTCGATCGGGAATGTACTCTTCCTTTCTGACCTTTTCAATTGCATCTACAAGCTTCGGTACAATTGCCTCAATTTTTTCCTTCCATTTTCCCTTCGCAACGATCAGCCCTGTCTTTGGGTCCAACCCTGCCCCATGAGCGAACAACCGTAACTTGGACCGTTCGGGCCGGTCCCATGTCTGTGGAGTGATTCATGCATTCATCAGTTTATTCTCAAACGCTGTCCACTTCGGAATGGCACTCTTGTAGCCACCTGACCCCAAATGATGCGGAAGTTTCTTCTTTGAAGCATTTTCGGTATTTTTCTTCGATCAGGACACAAAAGTAGATGATTGCTTATACTCCTTAAATGCGGGCCAGTGATCTTTTATCTTCACTAGATTATCATCGAATACTGGATCTTCATTCTTATATTTGTCCCATAAATTTTTCTTCCAGGTCTGGAATTGTATGGCCATCTTCTTCAATGTCCATTCCTTGACTTTATTCTTCTGGCCTTCCGTCATGTCTTCCGGTAGGCTGAACTTTGTCAGTAGCGTGTCCCAAAGAAATTTTTTCATCGTGTCGTTGACATAACTAGCACCACTCTCCGCGTTCTTCGGCTTATGCCACTCTTGAATGCTGATCAGTACATGGTCCCTAACAATAACTCCGGCTTGACTTGTAAATTTGCGGCAAAACTCCTTGGGATGCACTGGTTCACCATTATCCTTGAATGCCGTGAGGGCTAACCTGCCCTCGCCCTTTAGCACCCGCGTCGGGCCTCGTTTTGTTCTAACGGACTTGCTCGATGATCCAGAAGGCTAAAAGAAAAAATTATTCGTTAATAAGTGCAATACAAATAAATGAATGCATCTAGGGATGAACATAGACTAATTGATACATAGATATACACCTCCCCGGAGTTTGTGATGGACACTTCATTGTCTTTTCTAACTTGTTCAGACTCAAGTCCCTCGCCGAAATCATTCAGAAAGTCTTGGAACTCGTTGTCATCTCCATCGGGTTCCGGACCACGGGCACTCTCATAGATCAATTTCTGCACCGCTTCTTCCCCCTCCTCATCTCGGACGAAGGTGCCGTCGTCCATACCTCAATGTCACTACAAAATTAAGAAAGCAATTGTATTTCATTCATCATGTCATGATCATATAACAGATTGCTAGATGGATAACAATTGAAATGAAGAAAGCAAAAAAACCCTAACGGACCGCCACGGCCACGGACACGGTGTTCCCCCTCCTCCTCTCGCTCTTCTCTCTTTTTCTCGACCCTAACCCTAACACTCGGCGCTCCTCCTCTCGCTCTTCTCTCTATATCGCGGCTGCACCGCCACGGACTCGGCACCGCTACGGACCCTAACCCTAACACTCGGCGCTCCTCCTCTCGCTCTTCTCTCTATGTCGCGGTGGCACCGCCACGGACTCGGCACCGCTACGGACCCTAACCCTAACACTCGGCGCTCCTCCTCTCGCTCTTCTCTCTATGTATACCGATTAATAGCGAAACCATAGAGTGCCGGAACACCTAGTGATAATGCAATGGCATCATATTGCTGCTCGTTTGCGATTTGCCCATTTTCCATTCTAGTTATTTGAATAGCCATCTAGCATAAGAACAAGAAATCTTGAACAATGTCTTGAAATTAATTAAGGGGCTTAAGATAATGTCAGATTCCTGCTAAAAATGTAGCAAACTAAGAACGAGAACAACATGTATAACCCATATAACCACCTAATAGACAGTGATTAACCGTCTCTTAAGCCTTAACTAACGATCAGCGGCGGGAACCCCAATGACGGGTGCGGCGACATGGGCGACGGCAGGGGCATGCCACCCAGCAAGGCATCCCAGTACTGCTCCCAGTCGGAGGCCGGCGGCGTTGGAGGGAACCCTCCGTCCGGCGTCGTGTCCGCCGAGGTCACTGTCGAAGACGCTGTCTTCATGGAGTCCGGCACCTCTATGTCCACGCCCCACCTGAGCGGCATCGCCGCCGTCATCAAGAGCCTGCACCCGGGCTGGTCGCCCGCGGAGATTCGGTCGGCACTGATGACCTCCTCCGACACGGCGGACCACGACGGCGTGCCCATCAAGGACGAGCAGTACCGCCGCGCGAGCTTCTACGCCATGGGCGCCGGGTACGTGAACCCGTCGCGCACCGTGGACCTTGGCCTGGTGTACGACCTCGCGCCGATCACCATCAGGCGCACGGTGAAGAACGTCGGGAAGGCCGACTCGGTGTACACGGCGGTGCTCGACATGCCCAAGGAGGTGTCAGTCACGGTGCGGCCGCCCATGCTGCGCTTCAACAAGGTGAACCAGAGGCAGAGCTACACCGTGACGGTGCGGTGGGCGGGCAAGCAGCGGCGGACAGAGCTCGGCGCCGCGGCGGACAGAGCTCGGCGCCGCGGCGGCATTTTGTCGAACACCTGGCCGGCCCTGGCGTGGGAGGTGGGGAGCGAGCTAGGCTGCAGGCGCCGTCGAGGTGGCCGCGGCGTGCGCCGTCGAGGTGGCCGCGGCGTGCGGAGGCGAGGTGGCCGCGACGACGAGCTCTGCCCCCCATGCTTGCAAGAGGAGAAAGGGAGGGAAAGAAGGAGGAGAGGGCCGGGGAGGTTACCTGCGGGCGGCGGCGGCTGCGTCGGCGGCGGCGGCTGCGTCGACGGCGGCGTGCTTGCGTCGGCGGCGTGGGTGCGGACGGCGTCGGCGGCTCTGCTCTGTGCGTCGCGCGAGGAGAACCAGGGGATTTGGGGATTTTCAGTCGCGCGGCTAAGGGAAAACCAGGGGGAGGGGCCTTTGGTACCGGTTTTTTTGTTTTCTTTTTTCTTTTGCTGTTTCTTTTTTCTTTTCTTTTGTGTTTCTTTTCTTTTCTTTTTATTTTCTATTTCTTTTCTTTTCTATTTCTTTTCTATTTCTTTTCTTTTCTATTTCCGTTTGTTTTCTTTTTTACTTCTTTTCTATAACCTTTTTTATATTTCTTTTCTATTTATTTTTTCTTTTCTGTTTCTTCTTTCTTTTCTGTTTTTTTTCTTTTCTTTTCTTTTGTGTTTCTTTTCTTTTCTTTTTATTTTCTATTTCTTTTCTTTTCTATTTGTTTTCTATTTCTTTTTCTTTTTTCGTTTGTTTTCTTTTCTATTTCTTTTCTATAACCTTTTTTATATTTCTTTTCTATATATTTTCTAATTCTTTTTCTTTTTCTTTTTCTTTTCTATATATTTTCTATTTCTATTCTTTACTCCCGCCAGGACGCCAACCGCGCGGGAAACTTTCCCGCCACGTACGACGTCGCGCGGGAAACTTTCCCGCCACGACGCCGCACGGGAGAAAAAATGCGGGAAAGAAAGGGCGGGAATAAAATTTTATTACGATTGAACTCGAAATAAAAGTACATAGCTAAACTGAAAATTAAGATATAGTGCTAGATTTGACTGTTGGAGTCATTCAGTCATACTCGTGACTAGCCCTATAGTACTCGCCACTGTAGTCGTCGTAGTCGCCGTCATCATCGTCGCTGGCATCGGGGTCGCGGTAGTCGAACCTCGGCGGGAGAGCACGCGTGGGCTGGGATTGAGGGTAGCGCAAGCGGGGGCCACGATAGGCCATGACGCCCTGGAGAGTCCGGCCGCGCCACCACAGCCGACGGCCGGTGATGACCCACAAGTATAGGGGATCGCAACAGTCTTCGAGGGAAGTAAAACCCAAATTTATTGATTCGACACAAGGGGAGGTAAAGAATACTTATAAGCCTTAACAACTGAGTTGTCAATTCAGCTGCACTCGGAAAAGCACTAGTAACAGGGGTGATGTGAAAGTAGCGATAATATGAGAGCAAGTAATAACAATAACACGAGCAGCAGTAATAGTAATATGAGAGCAATGGCACCAGAAAACAGTTGACATGTAGAACAAGTATATGATGATGAAAGATGGACCGGGGTTCCTAGCTATCTACACTAGTGGCAACTCTCCAATAACAAGTGTTGGGTGAACAAATTACAGTCGGGCAATTGATAGGATTGAAATAGCATTAAGACAGAATATCAAGATCATTAATCATGTAGGCATGTTTTCCATATATAGTCATACGTGCTCGCAATGAGAAACTTGTACAACATCTTTTGTCCTACCAGCCTGGTGGCAGCCGGGCCTCAAGGGAAACTACTGGATATTAAGGTACTCCTTTTAATAGAGCACCGGAGCAAAGCATTAACACTCCGTGAAAACATGTGTCCCTCACATCACCGCCATCCCCTCCGGTTGTCCCGATTTCGTCACTTCGGGGCCTTTGGTTCCGGACAGTTGACATGTGCATACAACTTGTAGATACAATCTAAGCAATAATATAAAGCTCAAATCTAAGATCATGCCACTCGGGCCCTAGTGACAAGCATTAAGCATAACAAGATTGCAGCAACAATAACTTCATAAACTTTGTAGATAGACAATCATAATGTAACAATCCATCGGATCCCGACAAACACAACACCGATTACATCAGATGAATCTCAATCATGCATGGCAGCTCATGAGATCATTGTATTGAAGTACATGGGGGAGAGAATACCAACTAGCTACAGCTAGAACCCGTAGTCCATGGGGGAACTACTCACGGAGCATGATGGAGGCGATGGCGTTGATGGAGATGGCTTCCGGGGCACTTCCCCGCCCCGGCAGGTGCCGGGACGCAGACTTCTGTCCCCCGAATAGGAGTTTCGCGATGGTGGCGGCGCCCCTGGAGTCTTTCTGGAGTTTCGTCAAGTCGTACGGTGTTTTTAGGTCGAAAGGGATTTTATAGGCGAAGAGGCGGCGCAGGGGGTCGAAGAGGCGGCGGCACCATAGGGCGGCGCGGCCAGGGCCTGGGCCGCGCCGGCCTATGGTCTGGGGGCCCAGTGCCCCCCCTCTGGTCCCTCTCGTGTGTTCTGGATGCTTCCGGTGAAAATAGGAACCTGGGTCTTGATTTCGTCCGATTCCGAGAATATTTCGTTACTAGGATTTCTGAAACCAAAAACAGCAGAAAACAGGAACTGGCACTTCGGCATCTTGTTAATAAGTTAGTTCCAGAAAATGCATAAATATGACATATAATGTGTACAAAACATGTAGATATCATCAATAATGTGGCATGGAACATAAGAAATTATCGATACGTCGGAGACGTATCAGCATCCCCAAGCTTAGTTTTGCTCGTCCCGAGCGAGTAAAACGATAACAAAGATAATTTCTGAAGTGACATGCCATCATAAACTTGATCATATTGTAAACATATGTAATGAATGCAGCGATCAAAACAATGGTAATGACATGAGTAAACAACTGAATCATAAAGCAAAGATTTTTCATGAATAGTACTTCAAGACAAGCATTAATAAGTCTTGCATAAGAGTTAACTCATAAAGCAATAAATCAAAGTAAAGGCATTGAAGCAACACAAAGGAAGATTAAGTTTCAGCGGTTGCTTTCAACTTGTAACATGTATATCTCATGGATAATTGTCAACATAGAGTAATATAACAAGTGCAATATGCAAGTATGTAGGAATCAATACACAGTTCACACAAGTGTTTGCTTCTTGGGATGGAGAGAAATAGGTGAACTGACTCAACATAAAGGTAAAAGAATGGTCCTTCAAAGAGGAAAGCATCGATTGCTATATTTGTGCTAGAGCTTTGGTTTTGAAAACATAAAGAGAGCATAAAAGTAAAATTTTGAGAGGTGTTTGTTGTTGTCAACGAATGGTAGTGGGCACTCTAACCCCCTTGCCAGACAAACCTTCAAGAGCGGCTCCCATGAATTATTTTTATTTTCAGTTGGCACTCCTTCCAACCTTTCTTTCACAAACCATGGCTAACCGAATCCTCGGGTGCCTTCCAACATTCACATACCATGGAGGAGTGTCTATTTGCAAAATTAAGTTGCTTACTGATGAATCAGAGCAAAACATGTGAAGAGAATTATTAATGAAAGTTAATTACTGGGGGCTGGGAACCCCATTGCCAGCTCTTTTTGCTAAATTATTGGATAAGCGGATGAAGCCACTAGTCCATTGTGAAAGTCTGTCAGAAGTAAATGACAAGATCGAAAGATAAAACACCGCATACTTCCTCATGAGCTATAAAACATTGACACAAATCAGAGGTGATAAATTTTGAATTATTTAAAGGTAGCACTCAAGCAATTTACTTTGGAATGGCGGAGAAATACCATGTAGTAGGTAGGTATGGTGGACACAAATGGCATAGTGGTTGGCTCAAGAATTTTGGATGCATGAGAAGTATTCCCTCTCGATACAAGGTTTAGGCTAGCAAGGTTATTTGAAACAAACACAAGGATGAATGGTGCAGCAAAACTCACATAAAAGACATATTGTAAACATTATAAGACTCTACACCGTCTTCCTTGTTGTTCAAAACTCAATACTAGATGTTATCTAGACTCTAGAGAAACCAAATATGCAAACCAAATTAGCAAGCTCTAAGTATTTCTTCATTAATGGGTGCAAAGTATATGATGCAAGAGCTTAAACATGAGCACAACAATTTCCAAGTATCACATTATCCAAGACATTTATAGCAATTACTACATGTATCATTTTCCGTTTCCAACCATATAACAATTTAACGAAGAAGGAACTTCGCCATGAAAATTAAAAGCTAAGAACACATTTGTTCATACAAACCAGCGGAGCGTGTCTCTCTCCCACACAAGCATTTATTCAAACAAAAACAAAAACAAAAGCACACAGACGCTCCAAGTAAAGTACATAAGATGTGACCGAATAAAAATATAGTTTCAAGAGAAGGAACCTGATAATGTTGTCGATGAAGAAGGGGATGCCTTGGGCATCCCCAAGCTTAGATGCTTGAGTCTTCTTATAATATCCAGGGATGAACCATGGGGGCATCCCCAAGCTTAGACTCTTCACTCTTCTTGATCATAGTATATCATCCTCCTCTCTTGACCCTTGAAAACTTCTTCCACACCAAACTCGAAACAAACTCATTAGAGGGTTAGTGCATAATCAAAAACTCACATGTTCAGAGGTGACACAATCATTCTTAACACTTCTGGACATTGCTCAAAGCTACTGGAAGGTAATGGAACAAAGAAATCCACCCAACACAGCGAAAGAAGCAATGCGAAATAAAAGGCAGAATCTGTCAAAACAGAACAGTCCGTAAAGACGAATTTTAAAAGGGCACCAGACTTGCTCAAATGAAAATGCCCAAATTGAATGAAAGTTGCGTACATATCTGAGGATCACTCACGTAAATTGGCATAATTTTCTGAGTTACCTACAGAGAATTAGACCCAGATTCGTGACAGCAAAGAAATCTGTTTCTGCGCAGTAATCCAAATCTAGTATTTACTTCACTATCAAAGACTTTACTTGGCACAACAAAACACAAAACTAAGATAAGGAGAGGTTGCTACAGTAGTAAACAACTTCCAAGACACAAATATAAAACAAAGTACTGTAGCAAAATAACACATGGGTTATCTCCCAAGAAGTTCTTTCTTTATAGCCATTAAGATGGGCTCAAGCAGCTTTAATGATGCACTCGCAAGAAATAGTAGTTGAAGCAAAAGAGAGCATCAAGAGGAAAATTCAAAACAAATTTAAGTCTAACATGCTTCCTATGCATAGGAATCTTGTAAATAAACAAGTTCATGAAGAGCAAAGTAACAAGCATAGGAAGATAGAACAAGTGTAGCTTCAAAAATTTCAGCACATAGAGAGATGTTTTAGTAACATGAAAATTTCTACAACCATATTTTCCTCTCTCATAATAACTTTCAGTAGCATCATGAGCAAACTCAACAATATAACTATCACATAAAGCATTCTTATCATGAGTCTCATGCATAAAATTATTACTCTCCACATAAGCATAATCAATTTTATTAGTTGTAGTGGGAGCAAATTCAACAAAGTAGCTATCATTATTATTCTCATCATCAAATATAGGAGGCATAGTATTATCAAAGAAAATTTTCTCCTCAATGCTTGGGGGACTAAAAAGATCATGAAAACCAGCTTCCCCAAGCTTAGAACTTTCTATATCATTATCAACAATGGTGTTCAAAGCGTTCATACTAATATCACTACCAGCATGCAAATAAGATTTCATAGGTTTTTTAATTTTCGCATCAAACAATCCATGTTTTAAATCAGGAAATAGAATAAGAAGCTCATTGTTGTCCATTATGCCAAACTAGTGTAAACAAGAAACAAAAAGATGCAATTGCAGGATCTAAAGGAAATAGCTTCGAGCACAAACACAATGGCGCCGTAAAAGTATCGTTACTCCGGAACCGGAGTATGAGTGCCTTTTACCTTTCCTCCCCGACAACGGCGCCGTAAAAGTGCTTGCTGTCCACAACCGGCGCGTGGTTGACGAGGAGGAAATCCTCGTGTAGAAGCTTTTCGTTCCCCGACAACGGCGCCGTAAAATCGAGCCTTGATGACCCACAAGTATAGGGGATCGCAATGAGTCTTCGAGGGAAGTAAAACCCAAATTTATTGATTCGACACAAGGGGAGGTAAAGAATACTTATAAGCCTTAACAGCCGAGTTGTCAATTCAGCTGCACCTGGAAAAGCACTAGTAACAGGGGTGATGTGAAAGTAGCAGTAATATGAGAGCAAGTAATAACAAGAATACAGACAGCTAGTAATAGTAATATGAGAGCAATGGCACCAGTAAAACAGCTTGACATGTAGAACAAGTATATGATGATGAAAGATGGACCGGGGTTCCTAGCTATCTACACTAGTGGCAACTCTCCAATAACAAGTGTTGGGTGAACAAATTACGATCGGGCAATTGATAGGATTGAAATAGCATTAAGACAGAATATCAAGATCATTAATCATGTAGGCATGTTTTCCATATATAGTCATACGTGCTCGCAATGAGAAACTTGTACAACATCTTTTGTCCTACCAGCCGTGGCAGCCGGGCCTCAAGGGAAACTATCGGATATTAAGGTACTCCTTTTAATAGAGCACCGAGCAAAGCATTAACACTCCGTGAAAACATGTGTCCCTCACATCACCGCCATCCCCTCCGGTTGTCCCGATTTCGTCACTTCGGGGCCTTTGGTTCCGGACAGTTGACATGTGCATACAACTTGTAGATACAATCTAAGCAATAATATAAAGCTCAAATCTAAGATCATGCCACTCGGGCCCTAGTGACAAGCATTAAGCATAACAAGATTGCAGCAACAATAACTTCATAAACTTTGTAGATAGACAATCATAATGTAACAATCCATCGGATCCCGACAAACACAACACCGATTACATCAGATGAATCTCAATCATGCATGGCAGCTCATGAGATCATTGTATTGAAGTACATGGGGGAGAGAATACCAACTAGCTACAGCTAGAACCCGTAGTCCATGGGGGAACTACTCACGGAGCATGATGGAGGCGATGGCGTTGATGGAGATGGCTTCCGGGGCACTTCCCCGCCCCGGCAGGGTGCCGGGACAGACTTCGTCCCCCGAATTGGAGTTTCGCGATGGTGGCGGCGCCCCGGAGTCTTTCTCGGAGTTTCGTCAAGTCGTACGGTGTTTTTAGGTCGAAAGGGATTTTATAGGCGAAGAGGCGGCGCAGGGGGTCGAAGAGGCGACGGCACCATAGGCGGCGCGGCCGGGGCCTGGGCCGCGCCGGCCTATGGTCCGGGGGCCCGCTGCCCCCCTCCGGTCCCTCTCGTGTGTTCCGGATGCTTCCGGTGAAAATAGGAACCTGGGTCTTGATTTCGTCCGATTCCGAGAATATTTCGTTACTAGGATTTCGAAACCAAAAACAGCAGAAAACAGAACTGGCACTTCGGCATCTTGTTAATAAGTTAGTTCCAGAAAATGCATAAATATGACATATAATGTGTACAAAACATGTAGATATCATCAATAATGTGGCATGGAACATAAGAAATTATCGATACGTCGGAGACGTATCAGCCGGCCTCGTTGAAGTTCGAAGGAGGCGGGCCGCCCTCCTCCTGCCTGGCAAGCGCCCTCTCACGCCGATTGATGAAGAAGCTTTCCCAAGTCGGGATGTAGTCGGGATGCCACTCGGGATTCCTCCGCTGCTCTGGCGTGAGCTCGAAGTAGTAGTGGTTCGTGATGGCCATCTCGCGCGCCACACCTAGAGGGACCTGGAGGGACCGGTACGCCTCCGACGCTTAGCAACCAGCCGGTCGGGACGCGGTAGCCCGGCGGGCAGGGGTAGTTCGAGGCGCAAAGCGCCTCCGCCTCCCGGGGGGTTAGAGATGCGATGGAAGCCATGGGAGAGAATGATGAGGTTTGCAGATATGAGTCTAGATGTGATATGTAAATGGTGGCGAAGCCAACATATATATAGTGAAAAAATGGCGGGAAGACAGAGGCGGGAACCGGTGGAAAGCGCGGGAAGAAAATAGGCGGGAAGACTGACGCAAACCTTTAGTACCGGTTGGTGGGTGCAACCGGTACTAAAGGTGTTTTTCTGTCATGTAACAAAACTGTCGGTGGGATAAGGACGCGTGGGTAACCTTTAGTACCGGTTGGTGGGTGCAACCGGTACTAAAGCTGTCGGCAGGATAAGGACACCATGCTCGATGAGATAAAGTATGTAGCGCACGATGCCCTGTCGGTGGGATAAGGACGCGTGGGTAACCTTTAGTACCGGTTGGTGGGTGCAACCGGTACTAAAGCTGTCGGCAGGATAAGGACGCCCTGCTCGATGAGATAAAGTATGTAGCGCACGACGCCCTGTCGGTGGGATAAGGACGCGTGGGTAACCTCTAGTACCGGTTGGTGGGTGCAACCGGTACTAAAGCTGTCGGCAGGATAATGACGCCCTGCTCGATGAGCTAAAGTATGTAGCGCACGACGCCCGTCGGTGGGATAAGGACGCGTGGGTAACCTTTAGTACCGGTTGGTGGGTGCAACCGGTACTAAAGCTGTCGGCGAGGATAAGGACGCCCGCTCGATGAGATAAAGTATGTAGCGCACGACGCCCGTCGGAGGAAGAAGAAGACAAAGTAGAAGCGGCGCCGTGCCTATAAAAGGAGCATCGATACGCCATGGGAAGCAGCTCAACAAGCCAACATGGATGGAGAGTTTCATCACCATGGATGGAGGAAAGGGTTGGGAAATCTCCCGTGGCGGAACTTGTCGAAGATGCCCTTGGTGCACACGCCCTATGGCATCTTCGGAAGTTCCGCCTCGGAAAAATTTCCCTGCAAGCCCGTGAAAGACTCCATCTCCTCTAACAATGTTGGGGAAAGGGTTGGGAAATCTCCGTGGCGGAACTTGTCGAAGATGCCCTTGGTGCACACGCCCTATGGCATCTTCGGAAGTTCCGCCTCGGAAAAATTTCCCTGCAAGCCCGTGAAAGACTCCATCTCCTCTAACAATGTTGGGGAAAGGGTTGGGAAATCTCCCGTGGCGGAACTTCTCAAATATGCCCTTGGTGCACATGCCCTATATATGGCATATTCGGAAGTTCTGCCTCGGAAAAATTTCCCTGCAAGCCCGTGAAAGCTACTTAACTAGTAAAACAAGCCAACCATCTCCATTGTTAATATCTTACATACAAGTAACATCATTACACAAAAGTGATTTCCATATTGAGATACACAAGTTATGATCCCTATATGTAGCTAGCTAGTCTTCCGAGTTTTCTTCGTTTGTTTCCCTTTCTTCTTCATCGCGACGCAACCATGGACAATCTTCATTGTTTAAGATGATGCTTGGGTCAATTTTTACCTTGAAGGGTGGAATATCGTCAAACTTATTATAATCTTCCGACATGTCTGTCTTGTCCTCTACTCCCACGATGTTTCTTTTTCCTGAAAGAACTATGTGCCGCTTTGGCTCATCGTATGATGTGTCCTCTTGCCTTTCTTTTCTTTTTTTCGGTTTGCTAGACATATCCTTCACATAAAAAACCTGAGCCACTTCACCGGCTAGGACGAATGGTTCGGTGTCGTACCCTAGATTCTTGAAATCCATCGTAGTCATTCCGTACTGCGGGTCTACATGTACCCGTCTTTCGAGGTTGAACCATTTGCACCGGAACAAAGGGACCTTGAAATTAGGTCCATAGTCAAGTTCCCATATCTCCTCTATGTACCCATAATATGTGACCTTGTTCCCATTGCCATCTTCTGCATCAAAGCGGACACCACTGTTTTGGTTGGTGCTCTTTTTGTCTTGGGCGAAAGTGTAAAATGTGTTCCCATTAATCTCGTACCCTTGAAAAGTCGATATAGTAGAAGATGGTTGCTTGGCCAACAAGTACAGCTGCTCGTCATCGGTGACATTCATGAGACGTGTTTGCAACCAACCGCCGAAAGTCTTCATGTGTTCTCCATCAATCCAATCTTCACGTTGCTCCGGGTATTTAGAGCGTAAGATATCCTTGTGTTCCTCTTTGTACGGAGCCACCAAGATGGAATTATGTAGAACTGTGTAGTGTGCTTGAGTGAAAGAATGTCCGTCCATAACGTTGATGATTTCTTTCCTAGCGTGCCTTTTCCACGCAGTCTCCCCTCATAGCGCGATTCAGGAACACCGATCGGCTTAAGGTCAGGAATAAAGTCAACACAAAACTCAATGACCTCCTCTGTTCCATAGCACTTGGAGATGCTTCCTTCTGGCCTAGCACGGTTATGAACATACTTCTTTAAGACTCCCATGAATCTCTCAAAGGGGAACATGTTGTGTAGAAATACAGGACCGAGAAC
Organism: Lolium rigidum; assembly: GCF_022539505.1. Classification (NCBI taxonomy): domain Eukaryota; kingdom Viridiplantae; phylum Streptophyta; class Magnoliopsida; order Poales; family Poaceae; genus Lolium; species Lolium rigidum. The sequence continues at coordinate 241,700,220 of NC_061512.1, read as the reverse complement.
GCCAATCTCTTCGACCAGGTGAACTAGGAGATGTGTCATAATATTGAAGAAGGATGGTGGGAACACCAACTCGAAGTTGACTAGACATTGCACCACATCCTTCTATAAATTTTGTAGAGTAAGTGGATTGATCACCTTCTGAGAAATTGCATTGAGGAACGCACATAGCTTCACAATGTGTACTCGAACATTTTCATGCAGAAGCCCCCTCAATGCAACCGGAAGTAATTGTGTCATAATCACGTGGCAGTCATGAGACTTTAGGTTTTGAAACTTTTTCTCCGACATGTTTATTATTCCCTTTATATTCGACGAGAAGCCGGACGGGACCTTGATGCTACTCGGGACTTCAAAAAGATCTCCTTCTCCTCTTTGGTAAGAGCGTAGCTGGCAGGACCTTGATACTTCTCTGGATTCAGGTTGTTTCCTTCGTGGATACTTTGCTGGTCCTGCCGTGCATCCGGTGTATCTTTTGTCTTCCCATACACGCCCAAGAAGTTTAGCAGGTTCACGCAAATATTTTTCGTCACGTGCATCACGTCGATTGCAGAGTGAACCTCTAAGAATTTCCAGTAGGGTAGCACCCAAAATATTGACTTCTTCTTCCACATGGGTACGTGTCCGTCAACATCATGCGGAACAGATTGTCCGCCGGGACCCTTTCCAAAGATCACTTTTAAATCCTTGACCATATCATATATAACTTCCCCAGTAGGACGGGTAGGCTTCGTTCGGTTATACTGCCTCACCTCCGAAATGCTTTCCTCTCTTTCTTACGTGATGTTGTTTTGGAAGAAATCGATGATGCCCCGGTACACATTCTTGTTTCCCAAATAATTACTATCGAGTCTCACCTAAACGAGTGTGTGCATGCATTGTATCCCTTGTTTGACTGCCCACGAAATGTTACCAAGAGCAGGCCAATCATTGATGGTTACAAATAACAACGCTCGTAGGTTAAATTCCTTTTGTTCGTGCTCATCCCACACAGGTACACCTTCGTCACGCCACAACTCTAAAAGTTCTTCAACCAATGGCCTCGGGTACACATCAATGTCGTTGCTCGGGTTGCTTCGGACCCTGGATGAGCACCGGCATCATAATGAACTTCCGCTTCATGCACAACCAAGGAGGAAGGTTATAGATACTTAGAGTCACTGGCCAGGTGCTATGACTGGAGCTCTGCTCCCCGAAAGGATTAAAGCCATCTGTACTTAGACCAAATCTTAAGTTCCTTGCGTCATCTGAAAATGACTTGAACTCTCTGTCGATTTTCTCCACTGCGACCCGTCAGCGGGGTGTCTCAGCATCACATCTTTCTTACGGTCCTCTTTGTGCCATCGCAACAACTTGGCATGCTCTTTGTTCCGGAACAAACGTTTCAACCGTGGTATTATAGGAGCATACCACATCACCTTCGCAGGAACCCTCTTCCTGGGGGTGGACTCACCCTCAACATCGCCGGGGTCATCTCGCCTGATCTTATACCTCAATGCACTACATACCGGGCATGCATTCAAATTCTCGTACTCCCCGCGGTAGAGGATGCAGTCATTGATGCATGCATGTATCTTCCGCACCTCTAATCCTAGAGGGCGAGACAACCTTCTTTGCTTCGTACGTGCTAGAGGGCAACACGTTCTCCCACGGAAGCATCTTCTTTATTATTTTCAGCAACTTTTCAAATCCCTTGTCGAAGTACCATTCTCTCGCCTTCCACTGCAGCAATTCCAGCGTGGTACCCAGCTTTTCCGACCATTTTCGCAATTTGGGTACAACAGTTTGTTGTGATCCTCTAACATTTTCTCCAACTTCAACCTCTCCTTTTCATTTCACGCAGTTCATCTTCGCATCAAGAATGGCCCGACCCAAATCGTCATCCGGGTCATCAAAAATCGGCTCATCGAAAATGGGCTCTTCTTCGACTTCGTCTTCCCCCATTCTACTATCACCGTCTTCAGTGAATAAGGGATAGTTGTCACTATCCTCTTCTTCTTCGTTGTCTCCCAATATAACCCCTCTTTCTCCATGCTTGGTCCAACAATTATAGCTGGGCATGAAACCGTTCTCCATCAGGTGGACGTGAAGGGTCTTCGAGGTAGAGTAATCCTTCATATTCTTACAGGAACTACATGGACAATACATGAAACCATTCAACCGCCTGTTTGCCTCAGCCGCGTTGAGAAAATAATGCATGCCATTAATGAACTCGGGATGGCACCGGTCACCGTACATCCATTGTCGACTCATCTGCATTTTATATGTATATCAAAAATCATTAAATACACAACATCGTGGATATATGAGTGACCAACTTAATTAATATTCAAGTTCATCACATAAAACTAATTGTTTTTATAAAAAAGAAGAGGGGCTCACCGAGGTGGTACCGTGCTAGGCTAGGAGACGACGCTGGCTATCGACGGTGGTAAGGACGGGGATGATACTAATTAAAACCTACGAAACATACCATAATTTCAGCTCAAATTGCATATAAAAAAATCACTAACTTAGGCATTTCATCGAACACCTTGCTTGCACTAGAAAAATAGTACGAGTTAAAACTACCAAAGAAATGAGCTAAATTAGAAACACCGGAAGGAAGGATGTGATGTCTACGGGTGCTTCTATTCTTGTAGACAGTGTTGGGCCTCCAAGAGCAGAGGTTTGTAGAACAGCAGCAAGTTTCCCTTAAGTGGATCACCCAAGGTTTATCGAACTCAGGGAGGAAGAGGTCAAAGATATCCCTCTCATGCAACCACTGCAACCACAAAGCAAGAAGTCTCTTGTGTCCCCAACACACCTAATAGGTGCACTAGTTCGGCGAAGAGATAGTGAAATAATGGTGGTATGAATAAATACGAGCAGTAGTAGCAAAGTGCTCGGCGCGTAGTAGAAGTAGCTATTGCGTGAGCGTGCGGTATGATGGCGATAGCGTATTTAGGAACAAGGCCTAGGGATCATACTTTCACTAGTGGACACTCTCAACATTGATCACATAACAGAATAAATAGATAAATGCTAGACTCTACACCCTCTTGTTGGATGATGAACACCACTAACTGTGTAGGATTACACGAACCCTCAATGCCGGAGTTAACAAGCTCCACAATATTCGATGTTCATATTTAAATAACCTTAGAGTGCATAACAGATCAACATAACCAAACCAAGTACTAACATAGCATGCACACTGTCACCTTCACACTACGAAAGGAGGAATAGATCACATCAATACTATCATAGCAATAGTTAACTTCATAATTAATCTACAAGAGATCACAATCATAGCCTACGCCAAGTACTACACGATGCACACACTGTCACCATTACACGGTGCAGGAGGAATAAACTACTTTAATAACATCACTAGAGTAGCACACAGATATATTGTGATACAAAACACATTGCAATCATAAAGAGATATAAATAAGCACTTCACTATGCCATTCATAACGGTGAATAAGTATTACGTGAAATATAGCCTAAGAGACCCACACGGTGCACACCTTGTCACCTTTACACACGTGGGACAAGGAGTCTCCGGAGATCACATAAGTAAAACCCACTTGACTAGCATAATGACATCTAGATTACAAGCATCATCATATGAATCTCAATCATGTAAGGCAGCTCATGAGATTATTGTATTGAAGCACATAAGAGAGAGATTAACCACATAGCTACCGGTACAGCCCCGAGCCTCGATGGAGAACTACTCCCTCCTCATGGGAGACAGACGGCGTTGATGGAGATGGCGGTGGTGTCAATGGAGGAGCCTTCCGGGGGCACTTCCCCGTCCCGGCGGCGTGCCGGAACGAGAGACTCCTGTCCCCCGGATCTTGGCTTCGCGATGGCGGCGGCTGCGGAAGGTTTTCTGCGGTTTCGTCGAACGTGATAGGGTTTTCGCGACGGAGACTTTAAGTAGGCGGAAGGGAAAGGTCGGTGGAGTCCTGGTGGGGCCACACACTAGGCCGGCGCGGCCGGGGCTTGGGCCGCGCCGCCCTCATCGTGTCCCCACCTCGTGGCCCCACTTCGTTTCCCCTTCGGACTTCGGAAGCTTCGTGGAAAAATAGGACCACGGGCGTTGATTTCGTCCAATTCCGAGAATATTTCCTTACTAGGATTTACGGAACCAAAAACGAGAAAACGAGAGCCGGCCCTTCGGCATCTCGTCAATAGGTTAGTTCCGGAGAACGCATAAATATGACATAAAGTATGCATAAAACATGTAGATATCATCAATAATGTGGCATGGAACATAAGAAATTATCGATACGTCGGAGACGTATCGGCATCCCCAAGCTTAGTTCTGCTCGTCCGAGCGAGTAAGCGATAACAAAGATAATTTACGGAGTGACATGCCATCATAACCTTGATCATACTATTGTAAGCATATGTAATGAATGCAGCGATCAAAACAATGGTAATGACATGAGTAAACAAATGAATCATAAAGCAAAGACTTTTCATGAATAGTACTTTCAAGACAAGCATCAATAAGTCTTGCATAAGAGTTAACTCATAAAGCAATAAATTCATAGTAAAGGTATTGAAGCAACACAAAGGAAGATTAAGTTTCAGCGGTTGCTTTCAACTTATAACATGTATATCTCATGGATAGTTGTCAATGTAAAGTAATATAACAAGTGCAATATGCAAGTATGTAGGAATCAATGCACGAGTTCACACAAGTGTTTGCTTCTTGAGGTGGAGAGAGATAGGTGAAGCTGACTCAACATAAAAGGTACAAGAATGGCCCTTCGCGAGAGGAAGCATTGATTGCTATATTTGTGCTAGAGCTTTGGTTTTGAAAACATAAAGAGAGCATACAAGTAAAATTTTGAGAGGTGTTTGTTGTTGTCAACGAATGGTAGTGGGCACTCTAACCCCCTTGCCGAGACAAACCTTCAAAGAGCGGCTCCCATGAATTATTTTTATTTTTGGGTGGCACTCCTTCCAACCTTTCTTTCACAAACCATGGCTAACCGAATCCTCGGGTGCACTGCAAACAATCTCATACCATGAAGGAGTGCCTTTTTATTTTAGTTTTATTATGATGACACTCCTCCCCACCTTTGCTTTCTCAAGCCATGGCTAGCCGAATCCTTCGGGTGCCGTCCAACAATCACATACCATGGAGGAGTGTCTATTTAGGTTAATTAATTTGGGACTCGGGAATCCCATTGCCAGCTCTTTATGCAAAATTATTGGATAAGCGGATGAAGCCACTAGTCCATTGGTGAAAGTTGCCAAACAAGAATGAAAGATAAACACCACATACTTCCTCATGAGCTATAAAACATTGACACAAATCAGAGGTGATAAATTTTGAATTATTTAAAGGTAGCACTCAAGCAATTTACTTTGGAATGGCGGAGAAATACCATGTAGTAGGTAGGTATGGTGGACACAAATGGCATAGTGGTTGGCTCAAGGATTTTGGATGCATGAGAAGTATTCCCTCTCGATACAAGGCTTAGGATAGCAAGGTTATTTGAAACAAACACAAGGATGAACCGGTGCAGCAAAACTCACATAAAAGACATATTGTAAACATTATAAGACTCTACACCGTCTTCCTTGTTGTTCAAAACTCAATACTAGAAATTATCTAGACTTTAGAGAGACCAAATATGCAAACCAAATTTTAGCAAGATCTATGTGTTTCTTCATTAATAGGTGCAAAGTATATGATGCAAGAGCTTAAACATGAGCACAACAATTGCCAAGTATCAAATTATCCAAGACATTTTATCAATTACTACATGTAGCATTTCCCGTTTCCAACCATATAACAATTAACGAAGCGGTTTCAACCTTCGCCATGAACATTAAAAGCTAAGAACACATGTGTTCATATGAACCAGACGGAGCGTGTCTCTCTCCCACACAAGCATTTATTCAAACAAAAAAAAAAACAAAAACAAACGAGACGCTCCAAGTAAAGTACATAAGATGTGACCGAATAAAAATATAGTTTCAAGAGAAGGAACTCGATAATTTGTCGATGAAGAAGGGGATGCCTTGGGCATCCCCAAGCTTAGACGCTTGAGTCTTCTTGAAATATGCAGGGGTGAACCACGGGGCATCCCCAAGCTTAGAGCTCTTCACTCTTCTTGATCATAGTATATCATCCTCCTCTCTTGACCCTTGAAAACTTCCTCCACACCAAACTCGAAACAAACTCATTAGAGGGTTAGTGCATAATCAAAAATTCACATGTTCAGAGGTGACACAATCATTCTTAACACTTCGGACATTGCACAAAGCTACTGGACATTAATGGAACAAAGAAATCCATCCAACATAGCAAAAGAGGCAATGCGAAATAAAAGGCAGAATCTGTCAAAACAGAACGGTCCGTAAAGACGAATTTTATTGAGGCACCGGACTTGCTCAGATGAAAATGCTCAAATTGAATGAAAGTTGCGTACATATCTGAGGATCACTCACGTAAATTGGCATAATTTTACTGAGTTACCTACGAGAGAATTAGACCCAGATTCGTGACAGCAAGAAATCTGTTTACGTCCGATAATCCAAATCTAGTATGAACCTTACTATCAAAGACTTTACTTGGCACAACAATGCAACAAAATTAAGATAAGGAGAGGTTGCTACAGTAGTAACAACTTCCAAGACTCAAATATAAAACAAAAGTACTTGTAGTAAAATAAACACATGGGTTATCTCCCAAGAAGTTCTTTCTTTATAGCCATTAAGATGGGCTCAGCGAGTTTTAATGATGCACTCGCAAGAAATAAGTAGTTGAAGCAAAAGAGAGCATCAAGAAGCAAATTCAAAACACATTTAAGTCTAACATGCTTCCTATGCATAGGAATCTTGTAAATAAACAAATTCATGAAGCATAATGCAACAAGCATAGAAAGATAAAACAAGTGCAGCTTCAAGATTTTCAGCATAAAGAGAGGTGTTTTAGTAACATGAAAATTTCTACAACCATATTTTCCTCTCTCATAATAATATCCAGTAGCATCATGAGCAAACTCAACAATATAACTATCACATAAAGCATTCTTATCATGAGTCTCATGCATAAAATTATTACTCTCCACATAGGCATAATCAATTTTATTAGTTGTAGTGGGAGCAAATTCAACAAAGTAGCTATCATTATTATTCTCATCATCAAATATAGGAGGCATATTGTAATCATAATCAAATTTATCCTCCATAACAGAGCGGTACTAAAAGACTACTATCATTATAATCATCATAAATAGGAGGCAAAGTATCATCAAAGTAAATTTTCTCCTCAATGCTTGGGGGACTAAAAAGATCATGCTCATCAAAACCAGCTTCCCCAAGCTTAGAATTTTCCATATCATTATCAACAATGGTGTTCAAAGCGTTCATACTAATATGTTCCATAGGTTTT
>NC_061512.1:241557606-241692718 GCF_022539505.1 Lolium rigidum | reverse complement strand
AAACGCTAGTTTTATTCCGCATTTGTTAAGCCCATCTCGTAAAAGTTTTAAATCGCCTATTCACCCCCCCTCTAGGCGACATCCGTGTCCTTTCAAACTTGTTCCCCTTCAATGCAGTTTTTGTTAAAAGCGCGAAATTTCCCCAGAATTTACCATGCAATGCACATCCCTTTCTAAAATCTACCCCTCGATCGTCTCTAAACCTGGGACATTACAGCAGATGACTCGATTTCTTTGTGTTATCTTTCGGGTCTATGTATGCATGTATGTGACAGAGAGCATTCAGCTGTTCTGCAAATGGCAGCTCTGGCACTCGTGGTGGTCGATCCTTGTAATTTCCTCGACTTCCTCTGGCCTCGCTGCGGTTGTTGTCCTAGCGATCATCATGTATGTCGTTGCGCCGATCATCATACCGGTCGTCACGTCGATCAGTGTATCCTGAAGCAACGATGTTGGTGTCGCCGAAGGTTTCGTATCCACGACCTCTCCTCTTTTTGCGACGATCGCACCGATAACCCAAATCGTGTCCGTGCTTCTGGTCATCCTCTTCATCATCACTGCACGGGCGTGGTTTCCGCACATAGTCTTCTCCATCAGCCCAGCTATTGGCGATTTCCATGAGTTTGATGATGGTCTTCAGCTTCTTACGATTGAGTTCTTCAATGTATGATTCATGTCGGATACCATCACTGAAATCGTCAATTGCCCTGTCGATGGAGACATCTTCGGCAGCGTTCAGAAGCTTAGTGAAGCGCCCGATGTATGCCCGCTTCGACTCCTTCGGCTTTTGGTGACATTGGCGTAATTCTTCAATTCCAACGGGTCTCTTGTATGTGGCTTGGAATTTTTTACGAAAGCATCAACCAAATCTTCCCAGGATCTAATAGATCCCTTCAGCAGACTTCTCAACCATGCTCGTGCCGAATCTTTTAGGTATAGCTGTAGACATTGCATTGCCGCCACTTGGTTCCCCTTATGCAAGATCACAGTTTGTAAGTAATCGTCTATCCATGACCTTGGCTCCTGCTGGCCGTCGTATTTGGTAGCATCAACAGGAGTTAGCTTGAATCTCTTCGGTGGCATTGCCTCCCTAATCTTGCGACTAAGACAATCGACACCACGGAGCTCTCCATCATGCTCTTGGGTTTCTTCGGAGTTGTCGTTGTCGAAGCCAACATGTGTAGCACGTTGGCGGCGAGCTTTATCGATTTTATTCTATGTGATATCGTCTTTCGATGATGAACAATGTTTAGAGCCGCTACCATGGTTTGTAGTTTTCTCCTTCCTAGGGGTGAGCTTGTCCCCGAGGATAGCTAGACTTTCCAGGGCACCCCGATGAGCTGGTGCCATCGGGTTTTCGGATGTTGGCTGATTATTGATTAGATAGGCCGCAAGGTTGGATGTCGCCTCTTCGACAGTTTTGGGCCTGAGCATGCCCGCTATATCCATTGTCATGAAAGAATTGGAGAGGTCTGATGTAATCTCCCTTCCGTCGGCTACCGAAAGGAAAGGAATACGCGATGATACCTTCTAGGTCCTTGGTTGCTTCGAGAGGTACTTCCCGGAGAAGATAGCCCCCTTCATCGTTCGCTTGACATATCGGCGGCCTGCCGGCGTCGATCAAGTTCAGCTTTCTCATTTGCTAGCCGAACTCGGTTTTTCTTCAGGATAATATGATACGCGCTAAGGGTGCCTGCCGATACTCCGATGGGGAGCCGAGTGTTATTGACTACAGCGTTGTGCGGAGCTTCCCACTCTTCATTGGTGACATAGGTATGCCTAAGTGGCATGTCACATGAATACCCCTGGTTCATAATTGACGTAGAAGGACCATGGACTCGAAGATTTGGAGGCACAGAAGATTAAAGATGTTCGGATTATGAAAATAGAGTTATTATAGGAAACTTGTATCAATATAAGAAAAGGCCCAGTGCGGCCCGATAATCTATAATTGTACGACACGGAAAAGCCTCGGCTTCACCTCCTATATAAAGGGGAAGCCGAGGCGAAATAAGGATCAAATCATTGCATACCCTAGCCACTATGTTTTGTTGAGTTGGATGCCTTTGTTCGTCTGACAACCTTCAAGATCTACTTGCCCTCTACTTTCTACGAAAACCTAAGTCTACAATCTGTAGGCATTCACGAGTTAATCCCTCATCACTTGGTGACAATATATTTGCTGTCAGCATTGCTACCGCTAGCCTCGGCATCTCATCGCCTCTCGCGATTGACACTTGGGGTGTGCTCACCGCCCTAGATCTCGGCTCCCGTCTGAGGGTTGAGGATAACACAGATTTGGCGATGAGTTGCTTGTATTGCGACTATAGCGGCGATGTTGTTGATACTTTCTTCGTTGGAGGAGTACTTGGTGTTGCAGACGAACGTTGAAGCATCCGAGCCAAGTCCGTGCCTGGTGTCGCAGTTGATGCAGTAGTACGATGTTAGATCCGATGATCCGGAATCGTCAAATCCGACGGACATGGAAGACGTGGTACGACACGACGATGGTGATGATAAAGGCGCCGGAGTCGACACCGATGACGAAGCCGATAGATAGGTCGCAATTGGTGATGAAGCAGTAGACGTAGCAGTCGATGAAGCCGTGGTTTTCGTTGCACCAGGAGCGATCGAGCCCGAGAGCCGAAGAAGGCCCCCTAAGTCGACGCGGAAGTGGACGCTCCCGAACGTCATGTCCATCCTGCCGCTCAGGCCCGAGAAGGCCGGACGTGACGTGTTGGTGCGGAGTAAACTAGAAGGACCCAAAAAGAATCGAGTTCCCCGAGCTTGGCCATGATGGAGCCGATGATGGCGGTGATGCCGGCAGAGTTGTAGACGACACGATCGGAACAGCCGATGAAGTGTCTTGTACCAATAGGGTTCCCACAGACAACACCAGTTATTGAGGGAGCTCCTTGGCAATGCCCACCATGAGGAGCTTAGGGTTGACGGAATACTGCATGCTAGCACGAGAAATCGGATAGCAGACAAACCGGGAGAGAGATTTACCCAGGTTCGGGGCCCTTGATGAGGTAAAACTCATACTTCCTGCTTGTCTGATCTTGATTTATCGATTAACAAGGATTACAATGGGGTAGCCGATAGACTACTATGGTTGACTCGCCGAGAGGCAAGGATTCTAGGGTTTGTGCTAAGTTGCGGTGGTTCTACGTATTGTTGTTCTTTCGTTTGGCAGACCCTCTCATGGCCTTCATATAGCAGGCCAGGTCCCGAGAGTCCTGTTCAAACTCGACTAGGTTACATTGAGATCTAATCTAATCATTCCTTTAACGATTCCTTCTTGTCTTGTCCATCAAGAAGTTGTCTCCTGGTAGGTCTCCTTCGTTGCAACCAGCGTATGGGTCCACCTTGGTCTTGGACAATCTTGGTGGGCCCCTAGTTGGGCCAAGGGAGGTAGACTAATGTCGGGTACCCGAAGGGTAATTCTCACATTAGTGTGTCAATAAACTAAAAAGTTCATCTATGAATTTTACATGCATCAACATCTCCAAGCCAAACCTATGCTCGTCCTCGAGCATGAAGGTGATAAAACTAAACATGGAATCTGGAATTTATTTCTATGTTCGATATAACAAGTAGTACTACCCAAAGTTATATTTCTTGTGCACTACATCCATGTTCAACAATAATTTATCATGTGAAAAAATAAATGAGACTGCTAATAACATTTAAGCATTTAATATCATTTGGTCGAGTTTTTTTCTTTTTTCTTTTCTATATGTGGACAATTGAGTAACAGAAAGTAAGTATATTAATGCATGCTAGCACTTTAATAGAGCATTTATTTTTGGATATACAGCTCAAACTCATGTTAACAGTAGTCGATATAACAAGTAGTACTACACAAAGTTATATTTCTTGTGCACTACATCCATGTTCAACAATAAGTTATCATGTGTAAAATAAATGAGACTGCTAAGAACATTTAAGCATTTTATATCATTTGGTCGAGATTTTTTTCTTTTTTCTTTTCTATATGTGGACAATTGAGTAACAGAAAGTAAGTATATTAATGCATGCTAGCACTTTAATAGAGCATTTATTTTTGGATATACAACTCAAACTCATGTTAACAGTAGTCATAAGAATGGCTATTGCTAAAGTGAGAATAATTATGGTTTATATGTTTGACTCCTTACAAGTTGAATGTCTAATGCCCGTTGCCACAAGTACCCAGACCACGTGCTACTCAACTTAGGATCACAACATATCCATCATCATATGCATATTGTTTCAGATAAGGTGGTATTGAGGTACCTTTTGCCCTATTGTATGAAGAGGCTTTTCGGACTATCCATACTCAAATGACAAGATAAATAGACAAATGGAACCCTTAGCGATTCTATTTATTTACGAAGGCTTTTAATTTAAAAAAATGAAACTGTGTCTAGGAGGAACTAGACACATTTTGATATAGTAGAAGTGGGACACGGCGTGACAATTCCGAAATTCGTCCCTGACAGGAATCGAACTCCGGTCGTTGGGGTGCGCCACTGCGACCCCAACCACTGGGCTAAGCCCACGTCAAGGCTTTTAATTTAAAAGGCTTCATAGGTTTTCAATGATGTAAACTTCAACCATGATGTTTAGCTAGGTTAGCGGCCCAATGCTTCCTCTAGCGCATATGCATACTCAAAAACTTTGATCATATCCAGCTCATTTCACGCTGATAGATATCCATAACCAAAAGAATACATGACATCAAAAAAAGTGCAACTGATAAGTGTTCCCCATGTATGACAACATTGTTCTACTATCAATCAACTAATAAATTGTCAAACATATAACATACATAATTAGAATCACAATGAGTTTTTTCCCACATATTATTTTCTCATGAGCTTTAAATTACATGGAAAGAGATAATTTCAGTTCAAAGGAATAGCACATATATTATACTTGGAATATAATTTTCTATATAGGTAGATATGGTGGACACTGCTGGAATATCTTGGTTTACAGGGATTGGGATTGGGATGCACAAGTCTTTTCTTGTTTGCTTACTTTTGGGGATAGCAATAGGGAGAAACTTGACCATCTATACATGCAAAAGTTTCCATAGTGCTAATCATTTCTTATTAGATAAAGTAACTTAGAGTTAACCATCTATGCATGTGAATAAGAGATAGCACTAAATATGACACTTGCAAATCATCATTCATTAAAGCATAGGAGACAAAAAAAACCTATGCATAACTTTTATTTCCCTTCCCCTTTTCCTTCAATAGCATGTAATTTTAAATTTATTTTATTCCAGTAGCTCTTTCATTAACATAGTTATCATCTCATCACGGTAGTCTTATTTATTCCAAAAGTAGCATTCAATGTGTATATAAAACTATGCAAAGATGCCCCAAGTTTATGCGACAATCTTATGTTCCTAAAAACCCAAGTTTAGAGGTTTGGAAATCGAGAGTGTGATAGGTCATTGATCATCAAATCACAGGTCAATGCATGTTTCACAAACATTTCTTCAAAAGATTGCTTTTATTATAAACACTATGACTGTCAGTCTTCACATACCCTACAAATGTCATTTGTTGGAAATTAAGGAATAATGTAGTACTCTTCAAATACCCTACAAAAATGTGGTACTCCTTAATCGATAACCATGTTCTTATCCACACACTCAAATATCCACTTTCTCCTATTCCAAGTTTCCAACAATGCAAAATATTAAGAAAGAATGAATCAAAAGTTAAATTTGGCATCGTCTTCCACTCTGATCAACAATGAAGACTGAGAGAAATTCATGTTTGCATGGATCCCACTCTCACATGTCGTCGCCTAGGCAAACTACTCTCTCAGCGAGACACATACCCATACCAAGTCTACCTTGTTTTTCAACTATCTAGTATGAGATGGAAACCCCACGGATTCCATTCCATCTGTTGTAAAAAAAGATGTAACACTATGATTCGATCAATAAAATGCGACTAGGCTTTCCCTAAAAAAGAATCTAGTTTGCTCATACATGCAAACTAGCCAGCTCACTGAATTGTTTTGCTATACAATTATTTATATCTAAGTAATGCAAGTTAATGGCTGATTATTAATCAACTAAAGATAAACCAGGAAGATCAATAAGATTTACTTTAGAAAATTACACTTGTATATGACACTAGTATATATGGTTGGAGGTCTAGGACTGACATGTTACCAAGAAAGCGGTGAAGACTGTGTAACGATGCAACATAGTCATCATGGCACATAGCAATACATATTGCACGAATTGGACGAGGCAGAAAGATCAAGGGGGTGGGGGGGATAAACCAAATGTATTGACACTTTTTCATTGCCCTGCATCCCAACGTATAGGATGTATTATGATGCGCCATAATTTACATGATGAAGATCCGGAGCTAATGTCGCATTACATCATCAATTCAAAGGCATCCGTCTGAGATCTCTTCAGCCAAAAAGTTGTTGTTAAAAGCGAGTTTTAGGTGAGATTGCCATGTAATTTGGATCCCATAAAACGAACAAATAATTCACTTAGGTAAAAATGGGAAATGCTAACACGCATGAACTATATGAGATGATATGTCAAGGTAGCAACATAATAGCTATAATAAAAAAAATGAGAAAAATATTTCAGGGTTGCCAAACCTGAGAATGAGGATGCAAAACACACTTGCATTGATCATGGCCTGGTGAATAAATATGTACTAGGCATTGAACTAATCAGCTATCCACTCCACAAGTATTGCAAGATTAGGCAATCGCAAGGTACCTAACAGTAAGAATCTCAACATATTTTCCCCTTTCCTAGATTACGTGTAAACAGTAAGTAGATGAATATATTAACTTGCACAATTATGCCTCAAATAAATTTCAAATTTCATTCCCAAATATGCATATTCACCAGACTTCTAACCCTCCAAGTAACAAAATAAAGATGGTGATATCATGTACTCCCTCCAATCCCTAATATTTTTTTGGAGCATCAGTTCAACTTAGCCCAAATTTGAACTAAAGCCCCAACACTTACTATAAAATCGGAGGGAGTAGTACATCTACTAGAACACATGGAACAAAAGGAATAGCCGGATTTTTCTAGGGAAACATGGATGTGCTACAGGTTGCTTTAAGATTGAAAGATGACCTAATAACACTACAAGTTGCTTATAAAAAAAGAGGCAAACGAACATGCATGAAAGAAATAATGTAGGTGGGTAAGCCAAGACCATTTATACAATGAAAATCTTCATGGATTCAAATGATGATAATCATATCATACAACCAGCAAGGTTTGTTATAAAAGAAAGGGTGAAATCACAAGAGGAATAAGCATGACGTCAAAAATACATGACATTTTTTTTTGTATAGAGAACACGTACGCAACAAAATTTAAATAACCATCCAATATAGTGAAAAGGGGTAGATGTAAAACACCCGCATTGAGGACTTATTCCCTCAGCCAGCCTAAATCCAACACCTAAATATATCAGAAATAATAGAATATTTCTCTCATCGGAGCCTGGATATTAAAAAGGCTTTTGATATAGAATGACAACCCTCCAATAAATTCTACCATTCCTGATTATATGATGATGTTCTTTCATTTACACAGTGTGATTTTCTCTTAAACCAGTCCGACACGGTTTTTGAAGCTGGACACAAAATAAAATACATTTTTCCTATTTTTTTAATACTTTTATAACTCGATACATACCTAATTATTGACTACAATTTTTCTCGGCATTGTTCGATTCAATACCTAGCCCCAGATTTCCCTAATTAGTCCATGATCAACAGAAACAAGACCTAGACCATTAGATGTACCACAGACAATAATATAATGCAATGCTAGAAGATGAGTAACAAACAATCAGGTCTACAGGGAGGTCTACATTCGTGTGTTGTTAACAAACACAAAAAAACACTTAGAGATAGAGCTTTCTCTTTCAACATCCCATTTTTAGTTTTTGATGACAACACACAAATTTTCAATTCATAATAGATATTATGATAGAAACAAAAGCTTGTAAAATCTTGATAGAGCTCCCCCTCAATGTGTGCTCATTTGACAATTGCTTTTGAATACAAGTAAACATAAATTTTAGAGAAGATCCCCCTCATCTTTACAAACCAAGATAGGCATAACACAAGATATAGAGTTTTAGGAGTAGATTTCACACATTTGCCTTGAAAAGTACAAAACTCGTCTAATAGATATCAATATGCCTCCAATACAAGATGGTAATAGATATAAATATAGAGAATAAATCCAACCGTCTCATAGAAATGGACAAAGATGTCCATAGTCCCCATCACCACCTACTTAAAGTTATTACAAACAAAACTTCACTAAGATAGAAGAAAATTCAACTTACGATAGCCGTGGCATCATTGCGAAGAAGAAAAAAAAGGAACACACAAGAAAATGATGTCCAGCCCATGCAAATTACCATGAATATTCTAATAGAACAACTTCTCCCCCTTTGGCATCGATACAGCAAAAAGGGCAAAGAACGTACTAAGCATCCCAAGGAGATCACTCATCAGCGTTGTAGTCCTCATCTTCATCTTCATCGCCTTCTTCACCTTGTGCTTCTTCTTCTTCATCATCCATGGTCTCCTTGCCATTAGCCTTCATCATAGAAGTGACATCGCCGAAGTCTGACCAATGAACACTTGAGGTGTTGTACTCGGCATAGGGAATGGTGGAGTTGGAGTGGCTTGCGGAAGGAGAAGGGACCAACTCTTCATCGGCACGGTGGTGAGCATCATTGGTGAAGTCACATTGATTCTTGAGGATTTGCTTCTTTTGCTTCTGCACCTTGCGAGTGTAGCAATATTTGGAATAGTACGAGATGCTTACGTAAATATATTTAGAAGATAAAAGTACCACAAAAAAATTAATATTTTCATGTGCTTCTTACATCGAGGGGTGCTTGTCACTAAAGATAACATGTAAAAGAGGAATTGGAAAGAAAGTACTAAGTGTTTTTTTTATCGAGATGAAACAATCTAACACCTTTTTATAACTTGCCCACTAGCAAAAATCATTTGGCACATTTTTCGCGCGGCCTTTAACATTATACCCCGTGTAAATGTTGGGCAGCTTTTAGAGAATTGGCTAAGGAGAGTTGTGAAAAAAAAAGGAGAAAGCACAAATAGTGTAGGAGTATGTGCTTTTCTCTGGGCCATATAGAATGTGCGAAATGACTATCTTTAACAGTACAAAATCTACTTCTTTTTATGCAGGTTATGCCGCTAGGTACGTATTGGATCCGTATGCAATCTTACCTGAAGCGAGAGGACTCGGATATTAGGTGCAACCGACTAGAAATGGTTTCTCCAGAATTATGCAGCTGATGCTGTTGGCGTTTTGGCGTCATTCAATGTTGCATGGGTTCTCAATCCCCATTTCGAAAGAAAAAAAGTAAAGATACAATGCTTCTGTCACTGATGTATTCTTGGTGATGCAGCATGGTTGCACTCTCTCACATAGGCATGCATAAGCGCTGCGGTTGGATCGATCAGACGGCCTGTGACCCATTCATGGAACGATTCAGCACGCCGGCATGCGTGAGCAGAGCCCACAGGTGTGTGATGAATTCTCCTCCTCTCGCCAGGGCCTCTAGGTGCGCCTGGGCTTTGGAGTCGTCGCACGGAGCGACATACAGCAGCATTTCTGCCCAGAATTCTGAGAGCACTCTCCACCGCAGCGCACTGTCATGGATGGCCTCCGTCAACTCCCTTGCGAGCCGAGCGCCCTTGATGATGAGCAGATCTTCGCTGCTGTTGCTCTTGCTCATAAGTATTCTGCACTTTTCCTCCATCGTCTTGGCAGCTTGGAGTGGTGCGAAGGTACGAGCATCTTCGATTGATTTATCGAGTATCGCTGCCGAGTCAAAGCTGTGACCTGGCAGGAGGTCTGGCACGAAAGCAATGAGGTACGCACAGTACTGTGACAAGCTGGAGGCCGTGGAGACTTGACCGCTATCTTGGTCGGAGGGCGCGGCATCGAATTCGTGCTTGCAAATGGTTGTAGCGATGTGCCACACCAGTATGGTTTCGGCAACCGTGTGGAGATTGCACGCCCATGATAGCTTCCCGTAGACACCATTGTTTCGCAGCGCCTTTTCCCCGTTCGTCAAGCTGCCCTTGCTTCCAATGAGGGAATCGATGACTACTTTCTTCACTTGCGTGGACAACTTGACAAGCTTCCCTCTGTTGCGCCCCTTCTTGTCATTGTCAACCAGGCAGAGTGTCAGATAGTGGATACACTTACTAATGCGACGTGTGGCATTGTAATTTTGGAGGAGCGAGTACTGCCCAAGCTTGCCCTCCCATGGCCCCAGTGTCTTCAGCCTCAGAAGAAGATCGATGATTGCACGACGGATACGACCCATCTGTTGCAGGTTATACTTGGTGACATAGCTTCGGACCAACGCCACCTTGAACCAACCCGAGGCCATGTGCAGGTACAACTGGAATGCCTCCAAGAAAGTCACCACAGCCATCAAGGCGACAGTGGTGCCGAGAGGGGCGTTCTTACCGTTAGTAGGATCCTTGTGTTCTCTGAAGAGCTCGTAGGTGAGCCAGGAGCAGAGAATGACCATGGTGATGGGGAGGCAAAGCGCAAAGTAGCGGACCTTGCGGTAGAGGTAAGGGTACCTTGTGTAGTACAAGTCATACACAAAACCAAGCTCTACCTCAATGACCCTGAATGCCCGCTCATATCGTGTGTCCCCATCAAGCAGTCCTTCGAACACAAAGTCATGGGTCTTGGGAAGCTTTGCTTCGTAGAGCTCGCAGCCGAGGAACCTTCGGTTGATCATCTTGCACAGTGCCATGGAGAGGCACACGTCCCTAAGCCGCAGGGCCCTCTCGGATGGTGGCTGCAGCAGGCTCCCTTTGCAACGCCAGATCTTGTCCACGGTCAAGAAGTCCGGGTCTTCAATTACAACAAAACTCCCATTCAACGACCTTGATGCACCCCCCGCAAAAGAACAAAAAAGCGACCTTGCATTCTTGATCCGGTTCCGCTTGACATAATTTCTTGGTCTATGCTCACCGGCAACGATGTACCGGTAGCCTTCCATTTCTCCAGGTTTGACGGGCTGGTTTCCAGCCAGTTGGTCCTCCCGCTCCATATACTCCACGATTGGCTTCACGTTCTTGGAGAGCAGGTTGGACTTGCTCGCCATCCTCATGGACTTGATTCGCAAGAATGACTGGAGGACATTGACTACCAGGATGGCCCAAAGCGGCTTCTGGTATTTTGGCACCGCCTGGCCGTACACAAGAACAATGTAAATCACCAATCCTCCCTTGAAGAGGTGATTAACCTGGAAGCTCTTCCAGTTTTCGACGTCGTTGAGGTTGTACGCCATAAGGTTGTCAGTGCCGCCGAGAAGCATGAGCAGGCACACTGCCCACACGGGGAACTCGACGAAGTAGTTGTCGGGGTCTTGTATACGCCCGAGTGTGTAGCTCACCAGTGTGTAGGAGAGCGTGTAAGCTACCAACACGACGGTGTGGAGGAGCTTGTGGCTCGACCTCCGGCGGAGGGAGCCCAACACATTGAGGAGGAACAGGGCGAGCACGCCGGTGACGACGAGACCTGTTATGGGCAGTAGCTTATTGGCATCATCTATTGGAGGTAGATGGACTGGAGGAAGAACCAAGTCGGCGGCATCCATGGTTTCTTCACACTAGCTCTATGATCCTTTCCTGTTATTTTGGGAGGAACTGGCTCTACTATCCTAGCAGGCTGTATGTCTTCCTTCTACTTATCCGGGTAAGTGCTGTCTTCCAAGTTTCTCTCATTGCTGCCTTCTTATAGCCTGCAAATACGAAGCTGTTTTTTTTATATAACTCAAGCGAAAACGAAGCTGCTGGCGTGCTGCACTAGCTAGAATCTCGGGATGATTTGTTTATATACTCCTACTATCGATCCAAGAGTAAACGGGCTCTATCTCTATGCCAACTGGCCGAGTGGCCCAGTGGCATCGGTAAAATACGGTGCTCAAGTGGCTGTACGGGTGGGAGGTCTTTATGGTACTACCTCCGTTTCAAGGAATAAGGCGCCCTCGTTTTACGAGCTTTTTGTTTGACCAAGAATTGCTTCAAATAGATAAAGATTGTTTATATAAAATTAATATCATTAAAAAGTGCTTTTCAATACGAATCCAACGATACCAATTACATATAATATAATCAAGATTTTGTTGCTCAATTTTTATGGTCAAAGTTCGTTTTGGGATGCGCGTGCGCCTTATTCCTTGAAACGGAGGTAGTACAATTTATGGACCAGTAGTATTTTGAATAAGTTATATGATAACAAAATCATGGTACAGATTTAGGTTGATTTGATACCATCTAAGTGCAATTGTGCCAAATCAGAATTTGATATACCGTTGCTACTTACCAAGCATGTATGTGAACCGATTGAGTCTATGACACGTGGACAAAAAAGCATGTTTGTTTCTTGTACTGAGACTCGGTTCAGCAAAAGATGTTGGATCTTTTGACGCATGAATTTACTATTACTACTTTTGAGTAGATAATCCAAGGTTGCATCTAAAATTAAGCATACTTGCTTTGAAAAAAGGGTATTTCATTTAAATTTTAGATTAGTTTTATTTGAATTAAAAATACATAAATCAGAATTGTTTTTCGCAATTACCAAAATTTCAGCAATTTTGGTGGGTACAAGAATTTATCTATACAAAATATTTTACATTGGTCCTAAGAGCATACCAGTCGTGCCCCCAACATGATATTGCGGGAGCACCACACATAAGCCATTGCCGATGCCACGTTATTTACTGGAATGCGGGCTAGATATGTCATCGGTAGCTGGCCAGCCTAATTTAATGTCGGCTAACCGCATATTAACTTTGAGTAATGCAGCGAAGGTTTACCAAGCAATGGAAGGTGAGTCGTCTTATCATCATTGTGTTTTTCCATGCGGCGATGTTAATGCGCGTCGCCGCTGCCTCGCGTACCTCTGGCGTATAAATATGCTCCATCACTCCCCTCTCGCTCACAGTCACAAATCACAAAGCCTACTACCTCACACACTCAATTCAATGGAGCAAATGGTAGCGAGGCCAACGATGTCTCGAGGCGGTAATGGAAACCGCCGTCGCAACGAAGGCGCGGTAGCAAAAGGTTTCAAACCTCAATTTGACGGTTGAAGAGGTGTGGGCTCCCTACCACCACTGAGAGGAGCACATCGCCCTCTGTAGGATGCAAACAACATGGAGCACTGGTAGTCCTCCGTCTGCCTATGGTGGGCTCTAGAGCTCGTCTGCCACGATGGTAAGCCCGGTTCCCAAAGAATAATAACAATGAGGACCACGGATTCTAGTGGGGAGTTTCTGGGCGCACCCTCGACGTTGTCATTTCCCACATTTAGGGCTGTGGAGAGCATGCATCTACCTCCTCCACTGCCTTGGCCATCCCATGCAACGACACGATGGACTTCGAGGAGGATGACGCCTCGCGCGTCGTCCTCTCGGCGACTCCTGGAGGCATGCGTTGTTCCGTGCCGCCAACGACCCTGACGAAAACCGAGGGCCCACGCTCACCCTCGAGGAATCGCGCAACATCTTGAGAACAATGGTGGTGCCTTTATCTATCGGCATTGTGTGGTCGACACGTGAGATGGGCAACTACATCGATCTCACTGACGATGACAGTGGCTCATGAGGAGGAGGTGAAAAACAGTGGCCCTAGCGACGTCAAGGATGGGGAGGAGGAGACCTTCTAGACATCGTGTGTGTGCGCCGTGTGGATGGCCAAGTTGGCCAGAGTTCACAATGCATATGGTCATGTTAAGTGACGATATTGATATATTTTGTAGTGGTTTTGCCCGGTTTTCTGATAATTAACTAAGCAAATTTATTCTTCTGAATAAATGAGACGAGGCAAACATTTGTAACTCGTTTGAAAGAAATCATGCACAGCACACAGGTTGTGTTGTACAACCAACCGTGTTTGGCTAGAGGCAATGCTACTCTGCACAATCGATAAGGGCCTCATTAGATTTAACACTATCCGATTCAATCTTGGCACAGATTTATTTTTTATCTACCAAATTTGTGCTTAGTTGGAAAAATACTACTGCTTTAATCAACAAGTATCAATCAATATAGACCATCCGATTTTGCTAAGTGCACGGTTGACATTTGCTTATCCCTACCATAAAAAGCCTCACGGGTGGAGTTAGAAGTAATAATCGCTAGTGGCTTTTCAACGGTTTATCTAGTAGCTTGTAGTTCATGAATCGAGGCCCTAGTACATATAGATGCCTCCAGGGCCAATGAATGACCCTCTGAAAGCTCTCAATATAGTCCCTCCGTCCCAAAGAGGTGACATATAGATTGAGTAAAATAGCCTAATTTTACTAAGTTTGATCAACTGTATGTATATAAAAATATGAAGATTTAAAATATCAACTCAATGTCAATAGATTCCTCAAAAGATAATGTATTAAAATTAACCTTTTGATGTCTACCCCTCTGTATTGGATGTTATCCATTTCACCCTTCGAGCTTAATACAAAGTACGCAAATCTCTTGCGGTTACTCGAAAAAAAAAGGTTGGTTTCGACGGTTGGAGTGAAGCCGCTTACTATAGTCGATTACCACGGGAGATTACGACTTAACTGCTTGGGGCATGTACAAGGGTAGATACGAGATACCTTCGCTTATCCCTCTACAACATCTAGAGAAAACAATAGATATATGTTGTATAATACATTATATCTTATTGTCATCCCTATCACTTAACGAGAATCAATTATTTTAAGCAAAAATAATAATTTTGCCAACGGGAATATATGGTACAACGCATGAAATAGCCTTCTCTAATTTTCTAGAAGATCATTCCTTACCACTTTTATTTATTTATTTTCTCTTATGTAACTAAGTAAAATTCTATACATAGCAACTCTAAATGAAGACTGACGTCATCCTAGTGTAAATGTCCTGATGTGCCAGCCGGTCAACTCAGTTGTGAACTTGTGATTTCCTTACATTATCAATCCAAGAGTAAACGGGCCGCAGGGCAACTAGCCCAGTGGCCCAGTGGCATCGCAAAATTACAGTGCTCAACTGGTGTAGCCTGTATGCTGCAGCAACACTAGTGGCATTTTGAACGGTGCATTTGGACGCCCCTTGCAGATCGTAGAGAGACGCGCCTCTAGGGCCAAAACCGGCGCAGATACAACTTCTCGCAGGACAATTTACCATGACGCTCCAGTTCCCGAGAAGGGGTACGGTTTTGAGTGAAACCGGTTAGACACCTCTAGCCAATTACCGCGGCAGACGACGACTTGGATCGAGAAATTAATGCGCTGACACTGGAGTTATTTTCATTTTGATGGTGTCATAGTGATGACGTTTCTCAACTTGGACTTGGTGCGGGCGGACCGAGCGCCTCTGTTGCCCGGCCATGTGCCCGGGCTTCGCTTCCACCGGTGCGTTGCGTCAGACCAACTTCAGCTTGAAAAGATCGATTTCTTAATTAACTACTACATAGATGATACCCCGCGCGATTGCTGCGGAAAACATTGTTATAAATTTAGGTCCACTCTACATATTCACTGTTCAAATTTGATTAGCCGCTACATATTCACTGAAAAAATGCTAAACTGAATAAGTAATGATTGTGTCAACCATTTGTTTTGCATGCTACTATTCTAGGTAATTTTGGGTTCTAGCCACAAGCCCACCGCCTGGCTCCAGGAAGCAAGACTTGGCGATGAGGAATTGAAGTCATGCGATGCTTCAATACTGGGACACACTAATCAGCTCACAAAGAACATCTTGCAAGTTCTTGAGATCTTGCGTAACATTGAATGCATGCGAAGTTCGAGAGCGAGATGCCAATGACTCCTTTCTATGAAACCAAATACGTAGGAAGACGAAGAGCTTATGAAAAAATGTACAGCCCTGAGAATCCAAGTTCGTTTCTTTTGGATCTTGGTAATACTATCTTTACACCACTTATATACATATCAAATGGGATATTTGTAAGTTAATAAAAACATCTTTGACTGCTCACAAAAAGTGAATAATTGTGTCAACAGGAAGTATGTAATCAAAAGGAAGAATTATCAACAATAATTACATAATTATGTCGTTTAACTGTCTGCTCCTGCTATCAAATGAAGGAAGTTTGAACAATTGAATAGATACATCATACTGTTCCGTTCTCAGCTGTGGTCGCGCCAAACGAAATTTCAGAATATAAACCGTGCAGTGCAGATAGATATCAATAAACAATTAGCTTTCAAACGTACGTCTTGGTATTCCTGTGTTGATTGTGGTATATACCTGACAATATAAGCACATAAAATGTTTCCTCTCAACTCAAAATTGCACGATAGTTCCAATTTCTGAGATTATACGGTCAGCGAAGATATATTTTCCAGAGATAGAATACCAAATAAGATCCGTGCAAAAATAGTGCAATCCTGCAAAGAAAATGGAAGAGGAGATGATTGGGGATATTTTCAAGAGATGGGATACTAAATAAGGTCTGTGCAAAATCAGTACGATCCTGCAAAGAAAATGGAATAGGATACTAAATAAGATCTGTGTGAAATTAAAAGCAATCATGCCAAAGAAATGGAAGAACTTGAGTTACCTCCCATGGAGGACAGCATTTTTCGATAAAGTGTAAATGAGGCGCATCCATAAAAAATACCTTTGAGCAAAGGAATATAAGTTCTGGTATCTGTGGTATACCTACAATCCTAGATTGAGTCACTTTTTGTTGCAGCCTCTAACTCATGTACGGGGGAGAGGAAGAGATCCTCCTCGCGTATGGCTTTATGCTTGTTTCTTCTTGGAGACGAAGGGCCGAACGGGTGAACTGGTCGTGCAGGATTTTTCGGGAAGGTGCACGAAACAACGTATTAATTGTCTGGCAAGCCTCCATTTGGGATGAGAAACTGGGCATACGTTCTGGTTAGTGCGGGTATTTTTTTGAAAGCTGGAAGGAACGACGAACTGAATAAAATTGTTGCCTGTAATTTTTGTTGTGACATGGCAAATTTTGTGGGGTGGAAATTAAGGCTAGCTGAGGTGGCAGGTTTGTAGTGCAGGCCCACCTAATGATGTGGATAGCTTACATGTTTAGAGAAATAGGTAGTGGGGATGAACTTCTTAGTTATATAGGATACGTGTGCCCGGGCTTTTTCCGCGCTTGACTCGCGTGAGACTGAATCAGCGTATGCTCGACGCGGTAACGATCATTAACGAGCACAGGCCGGCAGTCCCACAAAAAGAACCGAGACCTCCTAGGTAACGAGAAGAAAGCCCAATCAAAAAAAATAGAGGAAGGCATAGTAGCGCTGCTTTGCTCCTTGTTAGCTAGGTAGCTTTACTAGCGTTCAAGAAAATATTAGCTTTGTTCAGGTAAGAAAAAAGCTACTCCCTCTTACTCACATTAATTGACTTAACTGCATAGATTCGTGTATATTTTATTAATTTTTTAAATTACATGTATAAAGTGTAGTCAATTAATTTGGATCGGATGCAGTATTAGCTTTATTAGTCAGTTTAAAAGATCATGTATCTTTGCTAGCATGTATAATTTTATTTTTCTCCAAATTATCAGTTATCTATTTGATATCTCTGTTCCAATGAATAGTACTTATGTTTTTTCTAAAAGTCAAACTACGTAAAGTTTGATTAAATTTTTTGGAAAAGTATTAATATGTACACTCCAAAATCAACACCATTAGATACATCATGAAATATATTTTCATATGCCATATAATATCGATTTTCTTGAATTTTTTATTTTCATGGAGAAATAGGTAATATTTTTATTTTCACCCCTTTTTTCTTATAAATTCGTAAGCACCTTTTGTAAAAACCTTCTTCGTATGTGCAACAGTAAGCTAGCTTCCATATATTCCCCAAATTGATTCTCTCCTAAACCCTTGCCCAACTACTAGAGGCTACGAAGGCGGACCGATAGATCCGGGAGGTGGAGGACTGGATGTGAATCCTTCATCCACCTACGGTCCCAGGCCTAACCGCATGCGGCGTCCAGAAGTGCGGGGGGGGGGGGGATTGTAGCTCAGGGAGGCGTCGGCTCGTCAGGCTTGACCTCAACGGTGCATACACTCAAATGTGTCGTGAACATGTGAACATTTAAATGTGTTGTTATCTTGAAATGTATTATTTTTGATATATCTGCATACACCAAAACTAGCGTAAAAACAATATTTGTTCTATGTGGTACTTATATTTGTCTAAGAAAAAATTTAGCTACCTTGCAACGCTCCGCGTCTAGGCTTCGACAATTTCCAAGGTCCGCCACTACCACTGTTGGTGGTCATCTAGCCCGCATTTACTATGAGGAAAACCGACCGGGCTGCCCGTATACCCGGAATACGGTAAAGGAAAGTTTTGTCGTGTACGGCATACCTAAACACACGCTAAAGAACACAATCACGACAATATTCAAGAAAACACATGGCGAAAGAAGTGGGCACGATAAAGACCTAGAAATACACACGGGGAAGAACTAGCACAGGGCGAAGCGTAGAAAAGCACACAACAAAGATCTCGTGACAAAAACACACGACAAAGATTTAGGGCCACGTAGGCTCCCCTCTCCCCACTCTCATCAGAGTTCCCATGTGGGCTGGAGATCTAGTTTTTGTTGGGTTTCTATTCGTCGTTATCTTTCCAACAAAATTGGTTTCATTTCAATCGGGGTCCGGACACAAAAGTTATCACATTTTTGTATAACATGTTTTTCTACTGGTCCGATTTCTCGCCCGGCGTGACCGGCCGTCCCACCGGATGGCCCGGTTCAAATCGGCCCCTGGACTGGTGCCAACCGGGCACTATCCAGTAAGTCTTCCAGCTTCGCCCGGTGTTGGTCCGGCCTGTGGTCCGGTTTGGATCGGCCGGGTCCGGCCAGTGGCCCGGTCTGACCGGCCCCTGGACCGGATGGCCCGGCCCCTGGCCCGGTTGACCGGCCTCCTCGTCTGTGCTGAGCTGAAACTCACCCAACGGTTATATTTCGTCATATACTATAAATAGGCCTTCTTCCACCTTGGGCTGGAGAAGTTCTTCCACTCTCTCTCCTCCATTGTTGAATTTGAAGAACTTGCCATCTCTCTTGATTCCCCCCCCCCCCATGATTCTTGCTCATTCTTGAGGGATCTAAGAGAGGATATCTAGATCTACAATCCCCACCAATCCATCTCTCCTCTAAGTGAGGGGAACTCTTTAGATCTAGATCTTGGAGTCATTTGTTGATTTCCTCTTTGTTCTTCCTCTCTAATCTCATCCTAGCATTTGTTGCTTTGGTGGGATTTTAGTGTGAAGGATTTTAACACCTCTAGTGTTCTTGCTTTGCATCATTACATAGTGTTGAGCTCTCCACCACGATTAGTTCGAGTGAGAGACTGTGAGCTTGTTACTCTTGGAGGAATAACTCTTAGTTGGCTTGGCGGTTGGTGCTCCTGTGATTTCTTCAAGGAAGATTGTGAAGAGGCCCGGGCTTCTCCTTCGTGGAGCTTGTGAAGTGGTTGTTGAGCTTGCCATCTCCGGAGTGGAGGAAAAGCTAACCATAAGGAAAGGGCCATTATCCTTCGTGGGTGTGGCTCGGAGAATAGGGTGAGCCTTCGTGGCGTTGGGAAATCCTTCATGGGACCTCCACTCCTCCAAACGTTACGTACCTTCTTGCAAAGGAAGGGAACACGAAAATACATCCTCGTCTCCGCGTGCCTTGGTTATTTCTATACCCAAGCTTACTTTCCTTGTGATAGCCATCGTGTTTGAAGTACATATATCTTGCTATCACTTGTGCTTCATATATCTTGAGCCTATCTTGCTTAGTTCTAGTTGTTATTGTTGCACTTAGTTGAGCCTACCATATTTAGAAGTTGTGCTTGTAAACTAAATGTTAGTTTAATTCTTTATTCTTACAAGCCAAATCCGCAAGAGTTTCTAAAAACGCCTATTCACCCCCCCCCCCCCTCTAGGCGACATCTCGTCCTTTCAGCTTTCATATGAGTTTAAGAGATCTCAGTATGATAGTTGTGTTTACATCAAGTTTGTTAATTGATCACATGTATACTTGTCGTTATATGTTGATTGCTACCAAGAGCAAGAAAGAGATCACTACTTTGAAAGCACAATTAAGTAGTAAATTTGAGATGAAGAATCTTGGTGCTACTAAGAAAATACCGGGTATGGAAATTACAAGAGAAATAAAATCTAGTGTGTTATTTCTTAGTCAACAAAATTACATTAAGAAAGTCCTTCAACGTTTTAATATGCATGATGCAAAACCTGTTAGTACACCTATTGCTCCTCACTTCAAATTGTCATCATTGCAATGTCCGAGTACCGATAGAGATATTTAGTTCATGTCACGAGCTCCATATTCTAGTGTTGTTGGTTCCTTGATGTATGTCATGGTTTGTTCTCGCTCTGATTTGTCATCTGCTATGAGTTTGGTCAGTCGATGCATGGCTAATCCTGGTAAAGAACATTGGAAAGTTGTTCAGTGGATTTTTAGGTTCCTTCGTGGCACATCCAAATGTTGCTTGAAGTTTGTTAAGACCGGTGAGGGACTCGCTGGCAATGTGAATTCAGATTTTGTTGTCGACTTGGATAAGAGACAGTCTCTCATAGGTTATGTGTTCACTGTTGGTGGATGTGCTGTGAGTTGAAAGACAACGTTGTAACCTGTTGTTGCCCAATTTACTACCGAAGTAGAATATATGACTATTGCTGAAGCTTCCAAAGAGTCTGTTTGGTTGAAAGGTTTGTATGATGAGCTTTGTGGAGATGATTCTTACGTTACCTTGTTGTGACAGTCAAAGTGCAATATATCTTACTAAAGATCGAATGTTCCATGAGAGAACAAAGCACTTTGATGTCAAGTACCATTATGTTTGCGACATTGTTGCTCAAGGTAATCTAAATGTATGCAAGATAAATAGTCATGATAATCCTGCCGATATGATGACAAAGTCAGTTCTGTTGCCAAGTTTGAGCTTTGCTCGAGCTTGGTTGGTATAACTGTTTAGCCCAAGTGGCTATTGACGCCAGAAAGTGTTTTCTTTGTTCGTCAGGAGATTGTTGAAGTTCATGCTACAAAATGAAATTTGTCTCAAGGTGGAGTTTATTATATTGTGATCCAAATTCATACTAAAGGGAGGCTAACTTCTGACGAGCGGAGCGAAACCCGTCACCGGAGGCTTGGGCCGAAGCGTACGGATCGATGTCACCCTCTATATACCTCTTGTAAGCTGTCTGCTAGGGTTTATCAAATTATAAGATAACCCACGACGTTTGTAAACACTCCCTGAATTAGTGAAGTATTTGCTGGCTACCGTCCGTGGTTTTTCCCCTTCTATGTTGGAAGGGGTTTTCCACGTTAAATCTTATATCTCGCTGCGTTTTTCTTTGTCGTTCTTTATTATTTGCTTGTCAAAGGTGAACTATAATTTGTGCATGAATAACAATTAGTCGTTCGAGGGAAGTCATCTGTGCACGCATATGATGAAGAGGGCGAGCAGCAGACCTAAGAAGGCGAGCAGCAGGAAGAAGATAGTTGCCTCAGGTTCCACCCTGGCCAACTTTACCGGTGCAGGCGCCGCTGCAGCGCTAGGTGGAGCTTGCAGACCACGTAGTTGGGCTTGTTCTACTCTTTGTATTTGATGGAGGCCACCCTCGCCTTGGCACGTCGCCGTTGATGGAGATCTGAAAGAGCATGTAGATAGTATACAGGTCAAATATAATACACACAATAAAAATATTATTTAGCCCATTTGCCTCCGAGGATCAATTAGGAACACAAGATTAGTTAAAATACCAAATTATCTTGAGAATGAATCCTATAATTTTTTACAAGTAATTAAATAGCAATGGCGATTTTCTTGAACAAAAATACAACACAATTCAGTCTGTCTCAGTTGCCAGCCGATTAGGCAGGCACAAAGCCACAAGTATTTAGGTTGCCAATAGTCGGATCCAACTTAAACATCCCCATCTAGTTTAGTGGAGCATTTTGATCAAAAATATTAACTAGG
The DNA here is from genome assembly GCF_022539505.1 of Lolium rigidum. Lineage (NCBI taxonomy): Eukaryota > Viridiplantae > Streptophyta > Magnoliopsida > Poales > Poaceae > Lolium > Lolium rigidum. The sequence continues at coordinate 241,670,664 of NC_061512.1, read as the reverse complement.
AATCTTCAGATGAACAAGAACTGAGATAAAATGGATTCAATTGCATCCATGCTAGAATTAACCAGAACTAATGGATGTGACATGAATACCGGCGCTAATAGAGAGCAGAAAAAAAATGTATTTGGGCTTGGAATGCTAAAATTAACATTTATAAACCTACACACACAAGTAGAATAAACTCTTCACACTAGAACATTGTTTTTTTTTTTAGGCACACACTGGAACATAGTTGTTGTCATGAGCAAACAGATATAGACAGCCTCAGTGCTTACCTGGCAGCGTAAACACCCAATGGCTCCATCGTCTGGACGTACGCGTACGTCCGGCTCCGGCAGAAGCTAGTTTCGCCGCTGACCCTTGCAAACGGAGTCCCTTGATCCTTGTCATTGATCTTCATAACTTGGCACGGTAGACTCATGTCGGATTTTGGCCGGTGACCGTACAACAACCGCCCATGGTGAGTCACGACGTCCTCGCCGTAGACGAAGTGCGGCCGCGTGAGGTCATGGGAGTGGAGGCTGTATCGGCGAGTCCAGAGCCCCTTCTCCGTCAGAATCCATACCCCGGTCGACCTCCCGGAGGCGGAGCGATCGTGGACGACCATGCCCAGCCTCCCGTGCACCTCCGCGAGGTGGTAGTTGTCGGGCCCAGCCAAAAGAGCAGGCAACGGCATGGCAAAGGCAACGACGCGCTCGTCGTCGAGGCTGAAGGACACGACCCTCGCAGCGGCGCTGCCCACCGTGACCCAGTACGTTGTGCCGTCGACGCTAACGATGCCGGCTTCAAGGTTGCACTTTGTGTCGCCGGTGCTCCGCACCTCCCGCCACGGCGCCTCTTGCTCCAGCGTGAGCACCTGCAGGGCGGTGAAGTCACAGACCCCGTCGGAGCCGGAGGACCAGCCGCCAAAGCTGCACGGGACGTGCACCACCTTGTACCGCCCCGACGTCGGGTGGTACCCGAAGCTGTACGCCTTGTCCCATCTCCTGTGGCAGCGGCGGCGCCCGAAAACGTACTCCGTGCACGGCAACGGCGGGACGAGCAGCGACTCGCCGGTCGCCGGGTTGACCAGGGTGACGGCGCCTCCGCTCCTCTCGCCGTTGTCGCAGAGGCAGAGCAGGCCGTTGCAGGTACCAACCAGCTGCAGGTCGGCGTCGGCGTAGGGATCCGCGCAGGGCCTGGAGCTTCTCCACACGACGGTGCAGCTCCCTCTCGAGGAGTCGTCGGTGTAGGCGACGGCGGCGCGGGTGTTCCAGAGGAGGGGCTGTGCGCGGCTCTGCATCTCCGTGGTGCGTTCGTCCACGGACTCGCGCCACAGCTTGCAGACGAGCCGGGCACGGCGGCGGGCGCTGGGCGGCAGCCGCAGCAGGATCTCCACCAGCACGTCCGTCGACGTGGAGAAATCCATGGCTGGTTCATGTCAGCTGTATCTGCCAGAGCTTTCGTTTTTATTTTCCGGTTTGCATGCCCCCGAGATTCCTTCCGTTCCTTGTAACCGGATCGAATTAGGATCCTAGTATTTTGCTCGGTTTTCCTTTTTTGTTGTTGCGGCAATAATTTCCTGGTAGACTGGTAGTCACTCCGAGGCTCTTTTGTATCTGAAACATAATTGGCCATCCTGTCAGGTATTTGTGGCATAACTCAGCTGTATGTTATGACATGTCAGCTGTATGTTTTTGGATGGTATATTTTGGTTCTGATTGCTTATCAAGTCTGCCATCGCTATGAGACAGGGCGCTAAGCTCTTGCCAATCCCGTCGGTTGCAGCAACGTACAAACTGAGTCCGACTCGACCGAAGTTATTGAAGCCTGCTCAGGTGAAGAAGCTTGGTGGGAAAAATTTGCTATACTGTGATCTAAATTTATATTAAAGGATGTGTCTAAATCTCAGTCGACTGAGACTTAACATATGTCTCGATCGAATTACATCAGCATGTTTTGACGTGGACCTAAATAAAGTACAAACAACAACAAACATGAATCTTCAAGCATAAATAAAATCCAACGATGGAACACGTGACTGAGACATAAGCTACTCAGCTAGCTAAAACTTAGCAATTCCGTATATTAAAATGGAGACTAAGAGCATCTCCAGTCGCGTCCCCCAAACCGTCCCCCAAACCGCGCCGGATTGAGCGTTTGGGGGACGTGTTTCGTTCGTGCCGCGTTTGGGGGACGTCGCTCCCCAGTCGCGTCCCCCAAACAAAATTTCGCAAATTTTAAACTTAAGTAGATTCGATTAGATTCGTCCAAACTTACATAGATTCGAACGAAATTTGACTAACTTTAAAACTAAACCTAATCTAGAACCGCTTGCGGCGGCCGGAGGCGTCGTAGTACTGCCGGAAGTTGTACATCTCGTCGGTGACGACCTCCTGCTTGCCGCGCTCGTCGACGGGCTCGTCCACGGGCTCGTCCTTCACCAAGCCACTTGGTCCTGCCTCGCCGTCGTCGGTGAGGTCCACCAGCGGCTTGCCGGAGTCGAGGATGGACATGGCGATCGCCGCGTCCAGGTCGCCCCTCCGAGCGTCCTTGTCGTCCATGGACGCCATGAACGCCGCCCGCAGCCCCGGGCAGTCCTCGGGGTCGTCGGCTGCGGCGATGAGCCACCGCTGCCGCTCGTACTCCGCCGGCGGCGCCGCTGCGACGATTCCTCCGGCTCCTCCTTCACCTCCGGCTTCGGGATGAGGAGGGCGCCGCCGCGCCTCCCTTGCTGCCGCCCGCTGCCGCTACCACCACGCCTCGTGTTGACGGGCGCCGCCGGCTCCTCCTTGACCTCCCGTTTGGGGACGGTGTAGGGCGCCGACCGGTACGACGAGGACGGCGTCGATCGCGCCGGTCCCGAGGAAGAAGAGTGCGAGGAGGACGAGTACTGTAATAACCCAGAACATAGGAACAACGAAGGGTAGATTTAGAAATGGGATGTGCATTTCATCACGAAACGGGGGAAATTTTCGCGCCTTATTGCAACTAAACCTAAGAGGGATCGAGGTTCTCTCTCATTTTGCACTTAGGGTTAGGCAATGTGAGTTAGGGAAATTTCGACATGATCTCTTTTGTATCTTGTTGATTTGGGGAATTGATTTCATTTGACAAGTGTTAATACATTAAACAATAAACATTGAACAATATAAATGGAATTCATAATTCAAACAACTTTGAATTTCAAAGTAAATCATAAATACAATATTTAATTCAGAATTTAAACATTACATCAATCTAAAAGCTCATAAACAAAAACTTGAGCTTTATTGATCATCAACACAGAATACATAGTCTTTACAATATTCTTGATACAAGAATTGATGTACAATAATAACAGAAATAAAAATGAAGATTACAATTTGATTCCTAAACTAAAACCTAGACTATATAACTTGAAGAATATCTTCTGGCCATGTCCATTTTCATAAACCTGCAAAACAAAGAATCAAACTAGCCAAAATGTTAGAGTTAGCAAATGACACAATATTCAGTTTGGACAGAATCAAGTCACAGCACACTTGTGCTTGTCCAAAACCAGGGATAGCACAAGATAAGGGTATCAGCAGACCAAACCTGAGCACACACCAGGGGCTCAAGTTTCAGCATATGAGAGCACACAGCTCAAGTGTGCTGGGCAGCAACAGCAAGGCAATGCAAGGGCTTAGTCACCAAGCATGTCAGGCTTGTGTGTCAATGCAAGAGAGAGAAGTAGGGATCATATAAAAGGAGCACAAACCCTAGAAACCATAACCGATCGACCGAGATAGGTTTCACCAGGTAAGGGTGAAGCAAGAGCAAGCTCAGTTCATCCTGTTCTTGAGCAAGAACATAACCCACACACACAACCACTCAAACCATCAGAAATCATGGTGACCTAGAAGATCATCCAAGCTCTGGAGGTGAAGGGCTGTGAACAAACCACAAGTCTGCATCAACACAAAATCTCATACTAGGAGCTGGAACAAGGTATACCAAGTTCCTGGAGCAGATCCAATGGATCTAATCTATAAAACATGCATGACATAGTCATGGGGTTGAGCAGCATGCTCAACGAGGTGAATCATCACTTGGTTTTCACCAAGGATCACCGCTAGTCTAAAAAAGCCACCAAAATAGAAACCATCCGGATACGGATCTTGTGCACGAAGCAAGATCCGATGCACGAATAGCACCAGTAGATGTATTGCAATAAATAGCAGCTAGTATAGACTACACAGAAAATCCTAGGCACATAACCATCGAAACCCTAGATTTCTTCACGGGCAAGCATATTGGCATTCATACTTACTATGATCCCCTAATATGCAAGCAAAGTTGAGTAGCCAACAAGATCCAACCAACTAGGTGAGCAACCAGTCAGTAGCAAGGTTACTGAGGTCACATCACACTTAGCACCAAATAAGAGCAAGACAAATAGATCACATCACTATCCGGAAATGGATTCAGAGTTTAATTGCTTGTAAAAGAATCATGAACAGACAAACTCATATACAAGCAAGACATTTAAATCATCACCGCATAAGCAGTTCATCATAATTAAGTAATCTAAGCATGAATTTATCACAGATCCATGCTAAGCATGACAACAGCATACTGTTAAGCCATACAACTTAATTCATAACCACTAGAACAAGTCTAGATAGCTAAGATGAGCAACAGCACAAGTAGGCATCAACATCACAAGAAAAATTGAATCATTTAGCCACAGTATTAACCGATGAAGCTATCACCGATAATGGGATTGATCAAGTGGATCAATCCTAGCAAGCCAAGTTACACGGAGAGGTTAGCCAACAAGCAAGGAATGATCCAATGGATCATTGGCTTGCGAGAGGTAGCATCGAAGCATATCACAGGCACCACTGGCACACACACAAGTGTCACAGATGCAACACAAGTACACCTAGACAAGCAAGTATGATAGCCCAGTAAGCACAAGCAAATCCTAATCAAGCATAGCATGGAATAGTTAGCTCTTGAGCAAGCACAGTAGAGTATGACAAGTGTAGAGCATGCTAGGAGCAGCAGAGAAGTAAGCACAGCATGAACAGCAAGCAAAGCAGCATGTGCCGCACCAGTAAATGGTAATGGGGCCATGAACTTGCAATTCACAGAAGCACAGGCAATTTGCATAGGAATAGCATGGCTCTGTGTGATCACAGGATCACCAGAGGGCAGCAGAACATGAGGAGGAAGAAGAACAGTAGCTTGAGAGGCGCAGGCATGGAGAGGAGAAGGAGATGAAGAGAAGTACTTACACACGCCTGGTGGCAGAGGCTATGGCATGGCGAGGCGAGTGCTCGCGCGGCCATAGCGAGCTGCAAGGCCAGGGAAGGCGCCGGCGTTACGCCGACGAACACCACCACAGCAGCACAGCATGGAGACGACGGCACAGGCGCTGCGAGCAGCACCTGCGCCAGGTCGGTCTCGGAGGCGCACACGTCGACGGCGAAGGCGAGAGCTCGTCGGAGACCACCAGATCGCCCATGGCGATTCTCCACGAGATTCAGATGGAGGCGATTCGCCAGGAGAGGACGAGAAGAGAGAAACGGCTCGGACAGATCGATAGATCTGCTCGAGGCGGTTCAGGAGCGGTAGGTGGCTACGGCGGAGGAGGCCGGCGATGGCCGGAGCAGGGCGGCGGCCATGGCGGCAACGCCATCGCCACGGGAGCCGCCAGACGGTTAGGGTTAGAGACGAAGAGAGTGAGAGGGCCGAGTGAGTGAGTGAGTGGGTGGGCCGTTCGGCGCCACCAAGCCACTATGGGGCAAGCCGTAATGGGCTGTCCCATGGGCTTTGAGTATTGGGCTGGGCCCAATAGGGGCCAGGGGGCATTTTTGTCTTTTCACAATTATTAAAAAGACCAAAACTTTACCAAATTTTTATAAATCATAAACAACTCCAAAAATCCAATAAAAATTGGATTTATAAATGAAAAATAAATCTTAACCAAAATAAAATATGAAATGGAATTGATGGAACAAATTCAAAATTATGAATTTTTAGAATTTAAATAATAACTTGGAATTTAAAATTGTTATTTCCTTGTAATTAAAATTCAAGGAAAAATCTCAAATAAGTTCAAATACTTATTTTCCAACATTTCAAAATGAGATTCTATTATTCCAAGTCATTTCTTTTGAACAAGGGAATTTTTTCCCGTAAAACTACTATATTTCTTTTTATTCCAAAAACTATAGAGGTAACTCGATAATTTCAAATTATTTTGGAATGACTAAGGTAATTATCAAGTAAAATCATTTTACTTTGAATTGTTGTACTTTGTGTGAATTACAACGATTAATACTTTTAAATCAATTGTAAATTACCATCAAAGACATAAATCTTAAATACAACCCTAAATTGTAATAACTCAATGGGGTAAAGGGATTCAACATAAAATAATACATCCATGATTGCATTACTTGGATTTTATAACATTGTCCTTACCGGACAATGATGCTTCTTACGTAACCCGAGGTCCAGGTTCCATCAACCGCATTGAACCGCACTATCTCGCAGATCCACGTGCAAGTTCACCCTTGCTCATGTCAATTTGATTATTTTCTACTACTTTAATGCAAAGCTATATACTTATCATTCCCGCATCGCAAATGAAATGTTATTTTCCAATTATGAATATGACTATGTGGATGGCAATGGAACCATGGTATGTGTTGATATGGTGGAGGTTCCATTGCAATGGGTTATATCACCCTAGGATTAAATTACCAATGCCGTCCAGTTGATTCTAGCGCCGTACAAACCGCGTTAACCATGAGATCTATAATGGCCTGGGGAAGCCGGCCGTATCTTTTCCCTTACGCACGCCAACGGATTGGTAGAGCCGGCGGGGTGTTGGAGGCACTGCCGTAGGTTGGGATAGCCTTTTAAATCCCCATCCATTAGTGATGATGGCTCTACGATCTACGAAGGATTGTCCAAAGTACACCATGAGTAAAGCCGTATTATCGGGGGAAGTCTACTGGAGGTGTGCGGGTGGACAAAAGGGTGGGTTTGCAAGCCGCGGAGAAGGCGGTGTGGGCTTGGATCTTTATACCTGGCCTCACACCAAAGGAAGTGTGAACGGGGGCAAGTCCTCGCGGATGGCAAAAAGGGTGAGATCTCTTGTGGGAAAAGTAACGCACCTCTCGCGAGTGTATCAAATTGTGGCTGTCACTCCTTGTTCCGGGAAGGAACCGCGAACGCGGCAGAAAGGAACTCCACGAAGTTCTAGTCAACTCCGTGAAGACCGACGGGCATAGTTTTCATAATAAAAGCAACCTTTTGAAGAAATGATTGCGAAACATGCATTGACCGGCGATTTCCCGATCAATGGTCGTAGCTAGTGCATCAAACACCTTTTTATTCTTTTAGAACTTGCCGAGTACCTCTCAGTACTCACTTTCTTCCGACACCCTTGCTAGACTCGTGATCCGGAAGTGGAGGCCATCAACGATGGAGCACCAGAGGGAAGCTACGAGCTGGTCTACGAAGAACCTGATCTTACCGGCGGAGTGGAAGGCGTAGATTATGGGATAGTCTACGGACCAGACGACACGGAGGTGGAGGAGTAGTGACATACCCTAGCATCATAGAGCCGAGCAACGCAGAACTTACCTAAATAAGTTGTTGAGCTCTCTTTTATATTGTTATGAGTTGTAATCGTACTTAAGTAGTATCTTAGGGTGTTCTCATAGGACCTCGTGAGAATACCAACTTGTTAAGACAATGTTTGTAATAAAGTATGGAGTGTTATGACCTGCAATGTTTCGTTGTACCACTCCGAGGGATATGGCAAATTGTGAAGAAGTCCCTTCGCAAAGATCATATCAACGACTTGTATACTACAACATGCGAGTGGTATGTCGGGTCACCGCAGCTGGTATCGCAGCAAATGTTGCGACCTTAGGTTGGAAAGACCTAGTATAGGGAAGAAACCTGTAGGAGTCTAGTAGAAATAGTAAAGGATTCTCTAGAAGTATGGTGATTATTCACTTGAGAATAGCAAAACCATATATTCTAGTGCGATAATTCTTTATTATAGCTATTATGATGCATTATCACTACTAATATTCTGTTTTTGTATACAGCCATAATGGCGAACACTTTTCCTAAGAGGACTTTGAGGAAGGTTGAGGGTTGGCTTGGTGATTATGATGGACCAATAACAGCTCTCCTGTGTGGGATGCTGAAGGAACTTCATTGCGATCCACGGATACCTGTTATCAAGTATACTTACTATGATGGGGAAATCCTAGCCAAGTGCAGAGTATCGGTCCAACTACCGGAAAAACTGCTGATGAGTCGTATAATGCCATACGGAGAAGCCAAAACTATCACCACAGACCTACCATATGGGCCTATTCAAGGCAATCCTTGAGATAAGGCAACACAAGTCGAGAGAACTCCTATGTTCGAGTTTTCTCATATACCTCATGCCGAGGAAGATGAGGATCCCACTCTTAATCATTTGGTGTTAGCACACGAAGTCCCGAAGGCTGCAGCACAGCACATGGATAGCTGTAAGTCTTTATTGACCACGATGTATCTTTTACACATGAAGATGAGAGGTGAGATTGACCACATGCTAGCTGAGTTCACGGACCCTGATAAAGTCCAAACTCGGATGCAAGATTTGAGGGCACAACCACAACATACTACACCTTTCTTTAACCCAGATAGCGATGTAGATTTGAGTGACCAGTGGTTCAAAAGAAATCTACCTACAAGAGATCCACTTACACCTAACTTTGTTCCGCACTACCCACACGTGTCAGCATCATATGATACTGGATATGGGGGAGACCACTCATGGAACATAAATTGCTCGGAGTCACCAATCGAGAACTCGACGGGTTGGCGTTTCGGGGAACCTTTTGGTGATGAGGAGGAGCCAATTCCATGTGATACAGGAGATGAGAGTGGTGGGGTTACCCAACCCTACGGGCAGGAAGAGAAAGGTACTGATTCCATTTCTTTAGATTTGGAGATGGGATTATCTAAACCATCACAGTACGAAGTAGGTGAGAGTTCTGGAACCAAGAAAAAGAAGAAGAAGAAGATGAGGGGTCAGGTGAATAGGAATCCTTCATGGATGATTGAAGAAGGAGGTATGTATCCTACTGGGGATATGTACGAGTCATTGTCTAGCTACTTAGGCATGACTGATCTCTGTCTCGGCACTTCGTCCGATTCAGATTACATACCTACTGGAAGGACCTTTGTCCCGGATGGTGTCCGAAAGACAAGTCGCTGTACCGGATGGACCCCAGGGATGTACGCGGAGGCGAGCTATGATGATGGGGAGTAGAGCTCCAAGGAAGAATAAAGTAATCTAGGTGGTATTGTAATAGAACGTATTTTAAATTCCCGTTGGCTTGGGCTTTGAGCCAAATAAGTGGTTTATATATACCACATGTAATATACGTTTGTGAGTGTGTTATGTATTATACGGTGTATATACATAATAAATGTTTGTTTTGGATTTGCTTCTTGATTTTATTGTGTGACTAGTTCTGGGCAATGAGTTGAGCTCAGAAAACATTTGCATGGTGTAATTATGAGTAATCGCTCTTTGTTACAGGACTAGGGGGAAATGGCGTTAGTAGAAACCGAGGAGGCTCGCAGAGAGCGGGAAGAAAGAGAGAAAGAGGAGGCAGATGCAGCAGCTAGAGCAGAGAACGCACCACCACCACCACACCCAATGTTGCACCCAGACTTCCAACAGTATATGAGGTCAATAGAGGAAGATAGGAGGCGTTACCAGGAAAGCCAGAACAAGAACATGCAAGATTTCTTTACCCATGTCATCAAGGATAGGGGTAATGAAGGCAAGGGAGTAACACTATCGGACTTCCAAAATGCAAGACCACTACCATTTACATCAGCTCCAGAACCAATGGACGCTGAAGATTGGCTCATGGATACGGAGCGGAAGTTGAAGACCGTTGGTTGCAACGATGAGGAGAAGATTAGATATACCACTTATCTGTTGTCAGGACCAGCAGCATCATGGTGGGAGAACCTTGTAGCAAGTACACCCTCCGTGATAAGGTATTTACCCGGGAGGAGTTCAAGAAGAAGTTTCGGGATGCTCATGTTCCGGACAGCGTGGTGGAGCTGAAGAAGAGGGAGTTTGAAGAACTGAGACAGAATACTGCACCAATCATGCAGTATGTTCGGGATTTCAATAGGTTATCCAGATATGCACCTGAGGATGTGGATACAGAGGAGAAGCGGAAGAAGCGGTTCATGAAAGGCATGAATCCATACATGAAGATGCAACTAAGGTTGGCAAGGACTGCCGAATTCCAGGAACTGATTGACTCGGCAATCACTTTCGAGGATGATTACAGGCAAGTCCAAGAGGACAGAAGGAAAAGGGCTCGTATAGAGCCAAGGAAGTACCCAATAAGTAAACCAATACCTGACCGGAGTTTCAAACCCCGATACAGACCTACTACTGGTAACCAATACAACCGGGGAGGTCAGAGTCAGAACCCAATCAGCCAAATCATCTGCAACAATTGTGGCCTAAAGGGTCATTTGCAGAAGGATTGCCGTAAACCCGTAATCATCTGTTATGGTTGTGGGAAGGATGGACACATCAAGCCGGAGTGTCCAAACAAGTCGTCGTGGAGCGGACAGAGCTCTGGAGGACGAGGTGGAAACAACAACAACAACAACCGCAACAACAACAACAACAACAACCGCAACTACAACTACAACAACAAGAAGGGAAAGCCTTATGGAAAGCTGAATTGCACATCTTTGGAACAAGCGGAAGAGTCGGATCAAACAGTCTTAGGTACGCTAAGCATTCTTACTCATCCTGGCAAAGTATTATTTGATACGGGAGCAACCACATCATTTCTTGCATTGGAATTTGTGGAAAAATTCGGGCTTAGATGTTCTAAGTTAGAAACCCCTATAACTGTCCTATCCGCGGGGGGAACGATCTTAGTAACCCACGTGAAAGAAGCACAAGTCCTAACCATATGTGACTGTGTGTATTTTGCGGACCTACTCATCATACCCATGAAGGACATATCAGTCATCCTAGGGATGGATTGGTTGACGTGAAAATGAAGCGGTGATTAATCGTGGAGACAAAACAAGTATCACTTCGCAACTCCATCGGAGGTCGAATAGTGTTCCAAGGAGATAAGTACAGTGAGTTAGAGATTGGATTGGAACTCAACAGCTACGAAGGAAGTGAGAATTGAAGATATTCCTGTAGTGAATGAGTTTAAGGATGTATTTCCTAAGGAACTACCGGAATGCCACCCGATAGAGAGATAGAATTCACAATCGACCCGATTCCAGGCACAAGCACCAATAGCACAACCACCATATAAGATGGGGCCAAAGGAGTTAGTGGAACCGAAAGCTCGGATAGATGAGCTGGAACTGAAGGGATTTATTCAAGAAAGTGTGTCACCATGGGGTACACCAGCTTATTTTTGTGGATAAAAGAGATGGAGGAAAGAGGATGTGTGGAGATTACGTAAATTTGAACAATGTCACTATCAAGAACAAGTATCCTTTACCTAGAATTCAAGATCTTTTTGATCAAGTTCAAGGAGCAGGAGTCTTCTCGAAGATAGATTTAAGGTCATGATACCATCAAATCAAGATCAAGAAGGAGGATGTACCAAAAACAGCATTCGTATCAAGGTATGGACACCATGAATACTTGGTTGTACCATTTGGACTAACAAATGCACCAGCAATTTTCATGAATTTGATGAACAAGATATTCATGAAGTACTTGGACAAGTTTGTGATAGTGTTCATAGATGATATTCTAATCTATTCCAAAGATAAAGAAGAACATGCCAAGCATTTGAAGATAGTTCTCGCAAACTTTGAGGGAACATCAGCTATATGCGAAGTTCAGCAAGTGTAAATTTTGGTTAGATAGTGTTGAATTTCTTGGACATGTTATAACCAAAGAAGGCATAGCGGTGAATCCAAGCAAGGTTCAATCCGTATTGGAATGGAAATCACCTAAAAATGCTAAGGAGATACGAGGATTTCTTGGTATGGCGAGGCTACTATCGGAGATTCATAGAGGGATTTTCGAAGATTGCAGGACCAATGACCAAGTTACTCAAGAAAAATACTCCATTTGTGTGGACAGATGAGTGTGAAGCCAGCTTCCAAACACTCAAAGATAAGTTAACCACAGCACCGGTATTAGCAGTTCCTGAGCCTGGAAAGGATTACACGGTGTATTGTGATGCTTCCAAGAATGGACTTGGATGTGTTCTGATGCAAGATCGGAAGGTAATAGCTTATGGATCAAGGCAGTTGAAACCACATGAACACAACTACCCAGTACATGATCTAGAGTTAGCGGCAGTTGTGTATGCTTTGAAGAGTTGGAGACAATTTCTATACGGATCCAAGTGTGAGTTATACACCGATCATAAAAGTTTGAAATATTTCTTCACTCAGAAGGAATTAAACATGAGGCAGAAGAGGTGGTTAGAGTTGATTAAGGATTACGACCTTAAGATCAACTATACCCCAGGCAAGGCTAATGTAGTAGCAGATGCCTTAAGCAGAAAGAGTACGGAGAATCAACCTACGGAATGGGAAATTCCAAAGGAACTTCGGAAAGAGTTAGAAGATGCTCAGATTCTGTTTATTCAGGGTAATGTCAAAGGAAGTATAGCAACCATGAGGATTATGGATGAGATGTACTCAGACTTGAAATATGAGATTATCCGAAAGCAAGCGGATGATTTGTTCATTCAAGAGGAAATCAAGAGGATTGGCGAAGGAAGACCATCGGAATTCCATCTAGGGGATTTTGATTCATTATATTTCCGTAAAAGGATCCGTGTACCAGATGATCCAGAAGTGAAGTCAATCATATTAAAAGAAGCACATGAAACCCCTTATTCCATACATCCAGGAAGTACCAAGATGTATATGGATTTGAAGGAGATGTTCTGGTGGAATAACATGAAAAGAGAAATAGCACAATATGTTTCGGAATGTCATACATGTCAACGAGTGAAGGAAGAACATCGTAGTCCTCGCGGGATTACTCAAACCACTAGAGATACCGGAATGGAAATGGGATGAAATCGGAATGGATTTTGTTACTGGTCTACCAATGACTAGTAAGAAGAAGGATATGATATGGGTAATAGTGGACAGGCTTACCAAGAGTGCTCACTTCATAGCCGTAAACACAAAAGATACTGCAGAAAAGCTTGTGGATATATATGTGAAGGAAATTGTGAGTAAGCATGGAGTACCAAAGAAGATAGTCTCAGATAGAGGTTCAATTTTCACATCAGCATTCTGGAAACAACTACAAGAATCTTTGGGATCCAAGCTGGATTTCAGTACAGCATATCATCCACAAACCGGAGGACAAACCGAAAGAACCAATCAGATACTTGAAGACATGCTTAGAGCTTGTGCTCTGAACTTTGGAGGTTCGTGGGAGGATCATTTACCTTTAGCGGAATTCTCATATAACAATAGTTATCAGAGTAGTATTCAGATGGCACCGTACGAAGCATTGTACGGAAGGAAGTGTAGATCACCAATTTGTTGGTTTGAAACCGGAGAAAACAAGGAATTTTCACCAGACTACATCAAGGAGAGACAAGACGTCATCGAGGTAATCAGGGATAGACTCAAAATAGCTCAGAGTCGTCGGAAGAGTTACGCCGACTTAAAGAGAAGAGATTGGGAACCGAAAGTGGGAGACATGGTTTATCCGAAGGTTAGCCCAATGAAAGGACTTAAAAGGTTCGGAGTGAAAGGAAAGTTAAGCCCTCGATATATTGGACCATTTAAAATAATCAGTCAGAATCGAGGAACAGCTTTTGAGTTGGAGTTACCGGCACAACTAAGTCAAGTTCATAATGTATTTCATGTATCACAATTCAGAAAATGTTTGAAAGCACCGGATGATCCTATCACATACGAGGAAATAGAATTGCAATCTGATTTAACTTATGTGGAAAGACCAGAAAAGATCTTAGAAGTACAATGGAAGAAGTTAAGAAACAGGGCAATCAAATACTGTAAAGTGCAATGGCAACATCATCCTGAGCGAGAAGCAACTTGGGAGACGGAAGAAGAATTAAGGAAGTCTTACCCCGAGATGTTCATGTACCAATCTTAACTTCGGGACGAAGTTTACGTTAGGGGAGAGGCTGTAATAACCCAGAACATAGGAACAACGAAGGGTAGATTTAGAAATGGGATGTGCATTTCATCACGAAACGGGGGAAATTTTCGCGCCTTATTGCAACTAAACCTAAGAGGGATCGAGGTTCTCTCTCATTTTGCACTTAGGGTTAGGCAATGTGAGTTAGGGAAATTTCGACATGATCTCTTTTGTATCTTGTTGATTTGGGGAATTGATTTCATTTGACAAGTGTTAATACATTAAACAATAAACATTGAACAATATAAATGGAATTCATAATTCAAACAACTTTGAATTTCAAAGTAAATCATAAATACAATATTTAATTCAGAATTTAAACATTACATCAATCTAAAAGCTCATAAACAAAAACTTGAGCTTTATTGATCATCAACACGAGAATACATAGTCTTTACAATATTCTTGATACAAGAATTGATGTACAATAATAACGAAATAAAAATGAAGATTACAATTTGATTCCTAAACTAAAACCTAGACTATATAACTTGAAGAATATCTTCCGGCCATGTCCATTTTCATAAACCCTGCAAAACAAAGAATCAAACTAGCCAAAATGTTAGAGTTAGCAAATGACACAATATTCGAGTTTGGACAGAATCAAGTCACGAGCACACTTGTGCTTGTCCAAAACCAGGGATAGCACAAGATAAGGGTATCGACGAGACCAAACCCGAGCACACACCGGGGGCTCAAGTTTCAAGCATATGAGAGCACACAGCTCAAGTGTGCTGGGCAGCAACAGCAAGGCAATGCAAGGGCTTAGTCACCAAGCATGCCAGGCTTGTGTGTCAATGCAGAGAGAGAAGTAGGGATCATATAAAAGGAGCACAAACCCTAGAAACCATAACCAGTCGACCAGATAGGTTTCACCAGGTAAGGGTGAAGCAAGAGCAAGCTCAGTTCATCCTGTTCTTGAGCAAGAACATAACCCACACACACAACCACTCAAACCATCAGAAATCATGGTGACCTAGAAGATCATCCAAGCTCTGGAGGTGAAGGGCTCGTGAACAAACCACAAGTCCGCATCAACACAAAATCTCATACTAGGAGGCTGGAACAAGGTATACCAAGTTCCTGGAGCAGATCCAATGGATCTAATCTATAAAACATGCATGACATAGTCATGGGGTTGAGCAGATGCTCAACAGGGTGAATCATCACTTGGTTTTCACCAAGGATCACTGCTAGTCTAAAAAAGCCACCAAAATAGAAACCATCCAGATACAGATCTTGTGCACAGAAGCAAGATCTGATGCACAAATAGCACCGAGTAGATGTATTGCAATAAATAGCAGCTAGTATAGACTACACAGAAAATCCTAGGCACATAACCATCAGAAACCCTAGATTTCTTCACAGGCAAGCATATTGGCATTCATACTTACTATGATCCCCTAATATGCAAGCAAAGTTGAGTAGCCAACAAGATCCAACCAACTAGGTGAGCAACCAGTCAGTAGCAAGGTTACTGAGGTCACATCACACTTAGCACCAAATAAGAGCAAGACAAATAGATCACATCACTATCCCGAAATGGATTCAGAGTTTAATTGCTTGTAAAAGAATCATGAACAGCAAACTCATATACAAGCAAGACATTTAAATCATCACTGCATAAGCAGTTCATCATAATTAAGTAATCTAAGCATGAATTTATCACAGATCCATGCTAAGCATGACAACAGCATACTGTTAAGCCATACAACTTAATTCATAACCACTAGAACAAGTCTAGATAGCTAAGATGAGCAACAGCACAAGTAGGCATCAGCATCACAAGAAAAATTGAATCATTTAGCCACAGTATTAACCAGTAAGCTATCACTGATAATGGGATTGATCAAGTGGATCAATCCTAGCAAGCCAAGTTACACAGAGAGGTTAGCCAACAAGCAAGGAATGATCCAATGGATCATTGGCTTGCAGAGGTAGCACTGAAGCATATCACAGGCACCACTGGCACACACACAAGTGTCACAGATGCAACACAAGTACACCTAGACAAGCAAGTATGATAGCCCAGTAAGCACAAGCAAATCCTAATCAAGCATAGCATGGAATAGTTAGCTCTTGAGCAAGCACAGTAGAGTATGACAAGTGTAGAGCATGCTAGGAGCAGCAGAGAAGTAAGCACAGCATGAACGACAAGCAAAGCGGCATGTGCCGCACCGAGTAAATGGTAATGGGGCCATGAACTTGCAATTCACGAAGCACAGTGCAATTTGCATAGGAATAGCATGGCTCCGTGTGATCACGAGATCACCGAGAGGGCAGCGGAACATGAGGAGGAAGAAGAACGAGTAGCTTGAGAGGCGCAGGCATGGAGAGGAGAAGGAGATGAAGAGAAGTACTTACACACGCCCGGTGGCGGAGGCTATGGCATGGCGAGGCGGTGCTCGCGCGGCCATAGCAGACTGCAAGGCCGGGGAAGGCGCCGGCGTTACGCCGACGAACACCACCACAGCAGGCACAAGCATGGAGACGACGGCACAGGCGCTGCAAGCAGCACCCGCGCCAGGTCGGTCTCGGAGGCGCACACGTCGACGACGAAGGTGAAAGCTCGTCGGAGACCATCAGATCGCCATGGCGATTCTCCACGAGATTCAGATGGAGGCGATTCGCCAGGGGAGGACGAGAAGGGAAAAACGGCGCGGACAGATCGATAGATCTGCTCGCGGCGGTTCAGGAGCGGTAGGTGGCTACGGCGGAGGAGGCCGGCGATGGCCGGAGCAGGGCGGCGGCCATGGCGGCGACGCCATCGCCACGGGAGTCGCAGGAGCCTAGGGTTAGGGACGAAGAGAGTGAGAGGGCCGAGTGAGTGAGTGGGTGGGCCGTTCGGCGCCACCAAGCCACTATGGGGCAAGCCGTAATGGGCTGTCCCATGGGCTTTGAGTATTGGGCTGGGCCCAATAGGGGCCAGGGGGCATTTTTGTCTTTTCACAATTATTAAAAAGACCAAAACTTTACCAAATTTTTATAAATCATAAACAACTCCAAAAATCCAATAAAAATTGGATTTATAAATGAAAAATAAATCTTAACCAGAATAAAATATGAAATGGAATTGATGGAACAAATTCAAAATTATGAATTTTTAGAATTTAAATAATAACTTGGAATTTAAAATTGTTATTTCCTTGTAATTAAAATTCAAGGAAAAATCTCAAATAAGTTCAAATACTTATTTTCCAACATTTCAAAATGAGATTCTATTATTCCAAGTCATTTCTTTTAAACAAGGGAATTTTTTCCCAGAAAACTACTATATTTCTTTTTATTCCAAAAACTATAGAGGTAACTCGATAATTTCAAATTATTTTGGAATGACTAAGGTAATTATCAAGTAAAATCATTTTACTTTGAATTGTTGTACTTTGTGTGAATTACAACGATTAATACTTTTAAATCAATTGTAAATTACCATCAAAGACATAAATCTTAAATACAACCCTAAATTGTAATAACTCAATGGGGTAAAGGGATTCAACATAAAATAATACATCCATGATTGCATTACTTGGATTTTATAACATTGTCCTTACCGGACAATGATGCTTCTTACAGAACCCGAGGTCCAGGTTCCATCAATCGCATTGAACCGCACTATCTCGCGGTCCACGGAGCAAGTTCACCCTTGCTCATGTCAATTTGATTATTTTCTACTACTTTAATGCAAAGCTATATACTTATCATTCCTGCATCGCAAATGAAATGTTATTTTCCAATTATGAATATGACTATGTGGATGGCAATGGAACCATGGTATGTGTTGATATGGTGGAGGTTCCATTGCAATGGGTTATATCACCCTAGGATTAAATTACCAATGCCGTCCAGTGATTCTAGCGCCGTACAAACCGCGTTAACCATGAGATCTATAATGGCTCTGGGGAAGCCAGTCGTATCTTTTCCCTTCTGCACGCCAACGGATTGGTAGAGCCGGCGGGGTGTTGGAGGCACTGCCGTAGGTTGGGATAGCCTTTTTAAATCCCCATCCATTAGTGATGATGGCTCTACGATCTACGAAGGATTGTCCAAAGTACACCATGAGTAAAGCCGTATTATCGGGGGAAGTCTACTGGAGGTGTGCGGGTGGACAAAAGGGTGGGTTTGCAGTCGCGGAGAAGGCGGTGTGGGCTTGGATCTTTATACCTGGCCTCACACCAAAGGAAGTGTGAACGGGGGCAAGTCCCTGCGGATGGCAAAAAGGGTGAGATCTCTTGTGGGAAAAGTAACGCACCTCTGCGAGTGTATCAAATTGTGGCTGTCACTCCTTGTTCCGGGAAGGGAGCTGCGAACGCGCAGGAAAGGAACTCCACGAAGTTCTAGTCAACTCGTGAAGACCGACGGGCATAGTTTTCATAATAAAAGCAACCTTTTGAAGAAATGATTGCGAAACATGCATTGACCGGCGATTTCTCGATCAATGGTCGTAGCTAGTGCATCAAACACCTTTTTATTCTTTTAGAACTTGCTGAGTACCTCCGTACTCACTTTCTTCCGACACCCTTGCTAGACCGTGATCCGGAAGTGGAGGCCATCAACGATGGAGCACCGGAGGGAAGCTACGAGCTGGTCTACGAAGAACTCTGATCTTACCGGCGGAGTGGAAGGCGTAGATTATGGGATAGTCTACGGACCGGACGACACGGAGGTGGAGGAGTAGTGACATACCCTAGCATCATAGAGCCGAGCAACGCGAGAACTTACCTAAATAAGTTGTTGAGCTCTCTTTTATATTGTTATGAGTTGTAATCGTACTTAAGTAGTATCTTAGGGTGTTCTCATAGGACCTGTGAGAATACCAACTTGTTAAGACAATGTTTGTAATAAAGTATGGAGTGTTATGACCTGCAATGTTTCTGTTGTACCACTCTGAGGGATATGGCAAATTGTGAAGAAGTCCCTTCGCAAAGATCATATCAACGACTTGTATACTACAACATGCAGTGGTATGCTGGGTCACCGCAAGTACGTCGTCCTCCTCGGCTGCCATTGAGGAGACGGCGGCGGCGACGACGGCATCTCCAGCCGCGGAGCGCCGTTGCGGAGGCCGCGGATGACGTTCTCGAGGGTGCGCCCCGGAACGCCCCGAACGGGGCGCGGCCGTCCTTGTTCCGAGCTTGTTGGGGCCGCCGACGAGCCCGTCGGTGCCGTGCATCTCGACGTCGTGCTTGGCCTTGAAGTACGTCGTCCACCGAGCGTCGTTGTTCTCGACCGCCCACGTCGGATCCCTCCGCTCCTCGGCGGTGAGTTGAGCCCGCCGGGCCATGACGGCGTCCCACCATTGGTCCGTGCGCGGCTCGGCGGCGGCGGAACGCCAATGCCGTTCACGGCCATCCTCCGGCCGCCGCCGCTTGGCAGCCCGCATGTCCGGCGGGACCGGATACCGGGCGCGGTACGGCGCCCACGCCTCCGCCACGGTGAGGCTGCCGCGTCCGGCCGTTCGCCGCGGCGATCTTGCGGGAGGACGACATTTTTTGAGCGGCGAGGAGAGGATCCGGGAAGGGGAGGCGGCGGCGACGAGAAGGATTATGATGAGCGGCGATAACCGGAGGGCGTCTTAAAACAGCGGCGGCAGCGGGTGGTTGCACGCAATAACTCCGGCGCGGACGGCCACGCGGCCATGCACGACGAGACGCGTCCCTGCGTCGCTCGGGAAAACAGGGACGCCATTAACGTCGCTTGACCAAAGGTAGGCGACGGGGTTTTAGCCTTCCGTGCCGCCGACGCGTCGGCCCCGCCACTCCCCGCCTCGCTTTCGTTGTGTCCGGCGTCCCGGAGCGTCCCCGTGGGACGGGGACGGGCTCGGGGCGCCGGACACCGTATCGGGCCGCGCCGGACAAAAATGGGCTTTGGGGGACGCGGCTGGAACGCTTTTTTTGTCCGGCGCGCCCCAAATCGCTTTGGGGGACGGTTTGGGGGACGCGACTGGAGATGCTCTAATTTCTGACGAACAGAGTGAAATCCATGTCACGTCCGTCAGCAGGCCGGTAGCTGCCGGCTGGTCCGACCCAGGCGCCGGCTCTCGGCTGGCCCGTTGGTTGGTCCGGCTCATGGCCCGGCCGTTGGTTCGACTTGCCTATGGCCCCGCGCTGCCAACTTTCTGCTGATTTGCTTTGCTCGGACTTTGCAAAACGACTAGTTCTCCTCCTAGCTATAAAAACCTCTTCTTCCAGTTTAAAGATGTTAGGTCAACCATTTATATCATATTCCTATATCGCTTGTAACACGTCGGTTGGGAAATCCATGGCTCGATCGATGCGTGCTGTTTCCGGAACCTTGCGTTTCGATCTTTCGGTTTGCATGCCCCCAGGATTTCTTTATGTCGTTTCCGTTCCTTAAACGGGATTGGATTTGGATCCGTTTAGTTAACTTGGTTTCCTTTTTAGGGGTTTTACGGAGGTTGACTTTTCCCATAGTCCTAGGGAGGCTAATGCAGTAGCGCACGAACTAACTAGACATTCAGGAGGAACAGAGTCAATTGTGTGGCTGGATGATCCCCCTGACTTCATTCTTAGTGCGCTTGCAGATGATGTATCTATTCTGTAACTGTATAAGCCAGTAAGTTCTTTTCGTATTTTTTTCCTTACCAGGGTACCTAAGGGGGCTGGAAGATTTTTAATGAGGTGGCTTGCTGGCTAATTTTAATGAGAAAGGTGTTTTAAGTTCAAAAAAAAAACTTCGTTTCCTTTTTTTGGAGAATAATTACTACGTGGCTGCCAAATCTGTTGTGATTTGATTCGGGGTATCAGTTTTGGAAAGTATATTTGAGAATTGAGAGGCGTATGAACCTGTCTTTTCTTTTCTCATTTGAGAGGCGTATGAATCCAAATTAGCAAATTTCCCTCGTTTGAGAGGTTAACCTATTCGTGTCTGATTTATTTTTCATGTGCCTTATACTAGTTGGAGGCTTGGAGCTTCAAATCACATGTTTATAGAACATTACCCTCACAACTTATTGTAATCTTTTATAAAATAATTCTACAGGATTGGATAAAAATATAAAGCTTGGTTTAGAGGGAGTTTTCACCGTAATTTGCGTTTAAATTTTGCCCTCAGCTCTATATGCACCAGGAGAGTTAGTGTAGAATCCACATTAGGTGATATCTAGGAAACTATTTAAAAAAAACACACATTTTTGCAAAATAATTTTTTCGCATTTACACATATACGGAATCCCAAAAAAAAACGTAGCTCCAAATTGACATATGCCAAAAAGCAGAAAAGACAAAATTGGCCTTGAATATTGAAGAATGCGATTCAACCAAAGATTAGACTATTCATAGTCGAATATGTCATTTTTGTTACTCCCTCCGATCTATGATAAGTGTTGGTGATTTAGTACAATTTAGTTCAAAGTTGTACTAAATCACCAACACATATTATGGATCGGAGGGAGTTCTTAAAATAGGTTGGATTGAGATGATTTTTTTGAGTTATAGGCACACTCCATAGATATAGTGTCAAATATTTGTAGAAATCTCTAATTTCTAAATATCACTTCATGAGATAATCCCGTAGATATCACCTAAAATTATATTTCATACTAATCTACTACCATATACAAGAAATATAAAGTTTTCGCTAAGTTCCTTAGGGCATGAACAACGGTGGAGAAGGCTCGCCTTTTCTTATCGGTCAACATCATTTACAGAAGACACTAAATATAGGTGATACAATGCATTATCTCTTATGGTTATCTCTACAATTAATGAAAAATCAATTAGATTTAGTTGGAAATTTGGTTGATAAGGGAAGACACATGGTACAATGGAGAAAATAGCCTATTCTTATTTTTAAGTGATCATCTCTTAACTATAGAAAGGCAACCTCACTTTCATTGTTCTTTTTCCTCCAACTAGAGCACAAAATCCGACGTAATGATTGTAAGGAAAGACTGATGTCACCCTGTTGTACATGCCCTGAGGAACATTTTTTCAGAGCATAAGCCAGAAACTTTGTATATCTACCTAATTCCAAGGTGATTCTTTGAGTTATGAGTACACTATATGGTGCAAATATTTCTAGATTTATCTAATTTCTAAATATAACTTCATAAGTTGATCTCATAGATCTCACGTAAAATTAGAGTTCATCGTAATCTACCCCCATACACACGAAAGATCAAATTCTTTAGCTGAGGAGTACTTCTTCCAGGCTTTTGCAGAAAAATTGGATTACTTAAAATATATCGGATTCTGAGATGATTTTTTTAGTTATGGGTACACTGGGTAGATATCAGATATGGTGTCAAATATTTGAAGATCTCTCTAATTTTTAAATATAACTTCATGATGTGATCTCATAGCTCTCACCTATAATTATGTTTCATACTAATCTATTTCCATATACATGAAAGATGAAGTGTTAGTTAACCTTACCTAAATTATATGACCTTGGATTGTTGACGTGTGGAGCCACCGGATGTGGGAGCCACGTATCAGCCACCCAAAAGTTTAAAAAAAAAATAAACTGGTGTGCCACTCAAAGTTACGTCACACGCTATGGTTCAGTCAATGATATGTTGTCTCAAATTTTTGAGTCTAAATAGTTTATTTTGAAGTTTCTCAAATTTTCCATTTAACCAACTTCTTGTGTGTAGGCAGGCATGGGTATTCAGTTTTAACTGAAAATTTGGTTCGATTTTTTGTTATTTTTGGTAATTCGGGTAATGTAAAATGGCAACCAATATTACATCAGTTTTTTATAATTAGCCGGTGGTTCGGTTACCTGATAGTTCAGTTTGGTGTTTGGATTTTAACCGATTTGACCAAAGCGTGACAAAAAAGAAAGTTGGGAATGTACAATGGCGTGCACGAGATAGTCACGCATCGAGTGGCAATGACGAGAAGCTACCTACACATACGATGGACTGCTGAGCACACAGACACCACTTCGTATGCACCGAAACTGCACGATCTTGGTTAATTTGGTTTCGATGTATTTGATTTTGGTTTCGATTAGTTCGGTTTCAGTGTTTGGTTTTTTAGCCCACCCCTATATGTGTAGATATTACAGAACATGGTATTCAAAGATTCTCGTTACAAACAACATTTTTCATCTCGCCTTAAGATTCTCGATTTTCCACTTGTGGGTGCTTTTTGGGGTACTTTTTTTAGCAGTTTCTTTTTTTTTTCTTGCCACATCTTACAATTGAAGTTGTAAACGGCCCGGCCTAGGAAAAATTGACACTATTTAGGTTGAAACGATGCTCCCACAGAAAACCTAATTGGCTAAACAGTTCGGTAGAACAAAGTGACTCGGCGTTGCATATAGGATTCCCATGCCGTCAACACAATCTTTATCTCTCACACAATCCGGCAAACGGGCCAGGTTCGACTATCGGTGATAACGGGACTGCAAATGAATAGTATGCGCTGGTTTGAGCGTAAAGAATATAGCTTGAAATCATCACCCACCGCCTGCATCTAGTGTTCGACTATCGGTGTAAGTGTCGTGGCCAAAAGTAACGAAACCAGCCACATCATGGTTTCATAGGTAATTGCATCATGTCATATTGATGCCAACGAAAAACTTCCTCTGAGCAGCATTGGTTTCTTGCTCATGAGCTACTGCATTGTTTCTTGCATTCCTCTGTTAACTCGCCGACAAATCTGGACACTACCTTGCCGGCGGCAACAACCTCCGCTTAGGCCTCGTTTGGAAAGAGTGAATTTTAGTGTTTCTTAGTGTATTTTCCAACGTGTTTTGGGTGGACATCAAAACACGTGCATCTAGTTAGAAATCGGGCTGCTAAACAAGGCCTTGGTGTTGGCAGTTGTCTTTTGTATACCTGGTGTTGGACAGTTTCCATGAGAAAAGGAAAAAAAACGTCAGCTAAAAAACAGAAAAGAAAAACATGGTTAACCGTAGTTTTGGTGGTGGGCCGAATCAAGAATAGCAGGCCCCATAATATAACTCGGCGGAGTGGTGGCCCCTAAACCCTATCCGCTGGACCCACCGCCCAGCGATAAACTCTGAGCCGAAGAACTCGCCGAGGATGCCAACAGCCGCCGCCGCCGCCGCCAATCCGTAAACCACGCCACGCGAGCCAAGCACAACTACCCCCACCCAAATCCGATCTCCCATGGAGGGCAATGGCGACCAGCACACGGACGGGCACTACCACGCCGCCAACGCCGCGCTGGCCATAGCAATGGTCCCGGCGGCCGCCGCGCACGGGTCCGTCGTGCCTAAGCCGGAGCAGGCGCCGGGGGAATTCGGGCTCGCCGTCGCGGTCCCGCCGCGGAGCCGCGACCGGCACACCAAGGTGGAGGGCCGCGGCCGGCGCATCCGCATGGCGGGGCCCTGCGCGGCGCGGGTCGCCCGGCTCACGGCCGAGCTGGGCCACAAGTCTGACGGCGAGACCATCCGCTGGCTGCTGCAGCAGTCGGAGCCGGCCATCGTCGCCGCCACGGGCACCGGGACCGTGCCCGCGATCGCCACCACCGTCGACGGCGTGCTCCGCATCCCCACCGAGTCGGCCGCCGCCGGCGCCGACCCGGCCCCCAAGCGGCGCCGCAAGCTCCAGCCCACGCGCGCGGCGGCCGGCGCGCCGCCACTCCTCACAGCACCCCCCGCGGCCTTCTACCCCGTCGCCGCCGACCCCCTCCTGCAGGGCAACGGCGGCGGCGGCGCGATTTCGGTCTCCAGCGGCCTCGCCCCCGTCTCTGCGGCGCCCGCAGGCGGCCCCATCCCGTTCTACGCCATACCGTCTCCAGCCTCCGGCGACGCCAAGCAGCAGATGATGCCAGCAGTGTGGATGTTCCCGCCGCAGCCCGCCGCCGCCCCGGGCGCGGCCAACCAGCCGACTCACTACTTCGCCCTCCAAACCACCCCTGACCTCATGAATTTCTCCGGCGCACAGGCCATGAGCTTCGCAAACTACCAGCCCCAGTCGTGCTACAGCCCGGTGCAGTTTGGAGCCGGAGGGGAGCCACAGGACCAGCAACCCGGTGGCCAGGAGGAGAGCGCCGGCGACCAGAACCAGGGGTTCGAGGGCGAGTACGACGGCGAGGGCCTGACGGACTCCAGTTCCGAGGAGTAGCGCTAGCGTAGCAGGCAACACGCTACGCTGCAGAGTCAAACAAGTCTTTGAACAAACTCGAACCGAAGACTAGCTACTAGGTTTAAGCTTTTTGCCGATGTGATTTTCTTCTTCTTCTTTCTTGTGCAAAAATCTCATATATGATGCTGTGGTAACAACTAAAGAACTACTCTAGTCAATTTCGTCCTGGTGATTTCAGTTTCGTGGTCAACTGGTTGCAGACAAGTATGGAATGTCGGCAGCAAATATACATGTCCCAAAGTTCTGATTCTCTGCAAGTATAGTACACTATTCTGTCATTCTCTGCGCTCCGTATTCTTTTTGTGATTGTTGTAGACTTGTATAAAGTTTCCTACTTTGGCTGCTTCATATAGGCTAGTTTTTGCCGACTTCTGTAACCTCAAGCCTAGAACGACCTTGACTTGACCTTAGCACAAAGTCAAAGTCAGTTCTCTTCTCTCTCAACATCACTACATCAGCAAATATTATTATGTGGAAAAAACAAGTCTAGAAATTCAGCATGGAGCATGTGTGCATATGCTCCCGCTAAAAACAACTGCCATTCTAATTGTCAAAAAATCTGAAAATTTCAACACATTCTATAAGGAGCCAGAAGATCATCCTGGTATGATGTTTCAATTTAGTTACTCCGTTCGGACCTAACTCCTTGTTGCAATTTTAGGTAAAATATATAGGCTAAAATGTGTTTGAATTTATGGGACTTGGGACAAGTATTGAGGAGGTATAATACACATTATTATACACCCTATGATTCATATTACTTGTCAATAGTATGGATGTACCTAGAACTAAAATATGTCTAGATACATCTAGTTGGATCGGTGGGAGTAGTACTAGACGTTATACCTCAAACCAAAAGATTGACCAACCTTCGTTTATAGAATACTTTGCCTAGGGCCTCGCTAGGGTTACAATGGGCTCGGGCTGCAAAGGAGTATGATTTAGGATATGATCATTGTGGGTGTGAGGTCACATTTCACACATCAATTCATTTGTTACTAGTTACTATACTGACATTACAAACCTAACACAAAAATTTCACATTTGTTAACTCGAGTATGATTTGTGTTCCATTTGTTTTCCTCTCTTGTTCTTGACATTTCTAACAAATTTATTGGGTTGACTTTAGAGAATTCATAGTTCTTAAACATGGGTTCATCTAGGGAATTATAAGTTTTTCCTCCGGTCTGATCGATTGCATGAGGCGAGGAGTAAAAATAACCACGTGGGATGGAGAAAGTTCCAATGACATATAATCTTCCATTTGATGATGTAAAGACTAAGGTTAACATGTAAAAATCAGGCAAACAGCCAATACCAATTTTGAGCGGGGCTTGGGTATGGAGGTGAGGGAGGGAGAGCGAGCGATCGAATGCAAACCGATAAGGAGGGGTCAAGCTTTGTATCTGGGAAGGGGTTGTGGTAGCACAATTGAATATTTAGGGCCATCCAAATAGAAATATTCGTAGTCTTAGATGCTAACTTCAAATTCTAGCCTATGATATCTACATGGCCTGTCGGTGGGTTTACCGGCTTGAAAATAGGACAATATTGAGTGTTCATGGTTATAATATGGGCCTTCTTGTACTATGAGGATTTTTCAAGCCGTTAAAGCTTTATTGAAGAAGTATCATCATTTTGACAACATGTAGTATTTTCTCATCCGCCCTCCATAGAATACGATGTTACATCCTGACCTAGGGCATAATAGGATTGATATCATATGATACTCATATCAACAAGTTGTAACTTCTTTTTCGGAAGCTCATCCTCAAACAACCTCAAATTTAAGCGTGCTTGGTCCGAAACGATTTGATGATGGGTGACCAACCGAAAAGTTGATCTTGGATGGGCATGGTACCTTCGATCTAGATTACAGATGGAATATAATAGCTTTTTCCCTAGAATGCCTATGTTTATCGAACATTGAGAAACACTTGATGATGGTTAATGATCATCTACAAGACTTGCTAATTCTGTTTATCTACCAGACATTTCCAGTTTACTTTGTATCGATGGATGTTTACAAGACGTTTACAAGAGTTATGTCGATGGATGGAGATATTCCAGGGCTGAAGTTCCACCTGCAGCTATGCATACATATAGGATAAAGATAAAGCTAATCACATTCATGTGTAGATGATCTAACATAGATAGGATTTGTGGGCAGCATATCCATGAATACTACCCCTACGAGCCACTGGCATAGCATATAGTTTCTTGGTCCAATCGTTATACCACGAAACACCGGACTATCAACAATTATTGAGTAATAAAATACATACCAAAACATTAAGAATTATTATGTTCCTTTTGTTTCCAAGTGGATCACTAAACGAATGCTCCCCTTCATGTCACTAGATTTCACGCGTGGACGCCGTTTACCACACATCTCACCTAGAACCTTGATCAATCCTTGAGGTTTCGGGTACCTCACAAGTCCTCGGATTGAGGTAAGAGAAAATGATACAAATACAAATCTCGTATGAATCACGGCATAATATTTCCATGTAACTAGACGCATATAATTGTTGCGAGGATAATCCTCAACCCGCAGCCCGTGAGGACACTACCCACTCATAATAACTAGATCAACTAGATCAATGAAAGAGAACATTGCAGAATTACTTAGATCAATACCAAATATTCTTACAAGGTCGCTAGTCGCGAGGAGATCCCAATTACAAGCTATGGCTATAGCTATGGCTATGAGATGAAGATGGAGACAGTGATGATGAACAATCGTGGAGGTGAAGCGGTGGGTCTTCCTCGGGTGAGTTTCTGATGCAATCTGAAAATGAAGGCTCTCTGTGCGGCGACTGGAGTCTCGAAATATGTAGGTACCTACAAGAAAGTTGCTCGGTTTGACTAGGCTAAGTCCATGCTAGGTGGTACGGACGGGCGGTACGGACAAGCATTACTCGTTCCAGTGCTCGTTAACACGCCTAGACTCCAATCTTCCACCCTAGTTGACTTGTGAGTATTGACAACTCATGATTCTTCCCTTTTTTGCTCCAGATTTAGCCAATAAACATGATTTCCTGTATCACACAATTTAGAACAAGGATTTGCAAATGTTTACAATAATTGTCATTAGTAGCAAGATTAGAGAGATATTTCATCAATTGCTTGAAGAAATATACGATTTCAAAAACGGATAAAGATGATTGTTTTTCATAGGCATCGGGGCACGAGTGAGGATAAAGTGTTCCTAGTTTGCTGTTGATTGAGAAGGACATCGATCTTTTAAAGGGGGTGAGTGTGACATCGCGGTCCAGGGCTCAGTGCAACTTCTTTTTCGGAAGCTCATACCCAAAAAATTCGAGGTTAAACGTGCTTGACCTAGAACGATGCGAGGACGAGTGACCGACCGGAAAGTTGATCTCGGCTGCTGTCATGGGTAACAGAGGTGGTCGGGATGTTACATATGAGGTGCAAAGAAAGATAACTGGATTTATCCAGAAACTCAATTCGGCACATGGGAGCATATGCTCCTGCCACCGGAAAAACATTTTGAAGTGTCAAAAAAATTTGAACAAAAAATTCCACGCTTACGTATTGACATTCTACATATGGACATCAAGTTTTGCAAAAAAACCAACATTTTTATAACTTGTAGAATGTCAATACGTAAGCGTGGAATTTTTTGTTCAATTCTGGTGGCAGGAGCATATGCTCCCATGTGCCGAATTGAATTCTGTATATGTAGCCCTCAAGAAACTTTCTCGCATCTTTAACTACCCTATATATCCGGCATCGAG
This sequence comes from Lolium rigidum, assembly GCF_022539505.1. Taxonomy (NCBI): domain Eukaryota; kingdom Viridiplantae; phylum Streptophyta; class Magnoliopsida; order Poales; family Poaceae; genus Lolium; species Lolium rigidum. The sequence continues at coordinate 241,641,641 of NC_061512.1, read as the reverse complement.
GCAGTGCAGTAGCGGCACTGATTCTATGCGTAGATTTTATTGCATAGAACTTCGCTGGTAGTCTGGTATGGTAGTCCCTCACGCAAATCAAATCAGACTAGATAGATAAATTAAGCTACCGCTATAAAAAAAAAAACCTAGCCGCTGAGTTTAACTTATGTTCTTTCAAGCATGTTGCTCAGCACGAGGTGATCTCTTGGTTTGTAATACTCGTAATTTTTATAGTCAATAAATCGCCAGCATCTTCTTAAAAAAAAGATAAATGGGAGTGGTGTTTTGGCACCCAGGAGCATATGCTCCCGGTTTTTCAATTTTATTTTAAATACATTTTAAAAATATTGAAAAGTTTGGACATAAAATTTAATAGGTACATCTTGAAGTTCTACACGTTTGCAAAGTGGTTCCACGAAAAACCGACATTTTTACTGTCGTGTGTAAAAAAGACAAATTTTGGTGCAAAAAAAGATAGTGTACGTGAGTTTTTTTTTTCAAGTTTTGACACTTTGCACTCCCCTACAGAAAGATCTAGCTAGTCCACTTGACTACATCAATCGTATTTTGGTGTTATCTTCGACCCTTTGCACTGTAAGCGCATGCCATTCGGTCCTGCATTGTCGCTGCCTAGCTCCATGCATGTCAAGGAAGGATATGATATAAGTTTTTTTTTCGATAAAGGAAATATATTAATATGAAAAGATACCAATTACACCTAACCTCTGCAACAACGTAATGGTCTAATAACATTACGGATGCACACAGCTAAAAAAGAGAAAAAGAAAACTAGAAACAAAAGTTTCGCTAGAGTATCTCAGCCCTAGCAACAGTAATACATACACCACCAAGACAACACCTGAAATTCAGACTCTTCAAAAGCAACGCCTTTAAGAAGGGAACAGTGCACCAGCACAGTCGTCGCCCGATCAAAGATCTTAGATTTTCACTCTGAAGATAGTCTCCGCTCTCAAAACAATATCTTCAACAAGGACATTTTCAGGCACAACCAGTTAAAGCCAGATCTTGGGTTTTCACCCTGAAAGGTAAGACTCCGAACTTCACATGTGATGTCACCCACACTTTCATACCACTGCTGTGAAGTACGGAACACCAAGCAAGCCCCTCAACATCGCAAAGACTTGAACCTCCATTAGCTAGTCCTCTAATCTGGCCTTCATGATATTCTTTTCTTCTGACTTCTCCATGGACCAGCTGTCACGTGATGTCAACACAGAAAAGAGCTTCGCGCAGCACCCTCCAGAACCAAACGGTCGGAATAAAAGCATGGGTGCGCACGCTCGAATACCATCGATCCAGCAAACGACTAGCACAGAAGGGTGCGACTTCCATCCATTTCCTAGGCTAACAAAACAAATCATAACCATTTATCATTTGGTTCCATGCATATTGAGCAAATAAGATAAATATAACAAACAAAGTGGGCTCACAATAAGGCCCGATGACCCACAAGTATAGGGGATCGTAACAGTCTTCGAGGGAAGTAAAACCCAATTTATTGATTCGACACGAGGGGAGACAAAAAATACTTGAAAGCCTTAACAGCGGAGTTGTCAATTCAGCTGCACCTGGAAACAGACTTGCTCGCAAGAGTTTATCGATAGTAACAGTTTTATAGTAGTAGCGAGTAGTAAAATAACAGCAGCAAAGTAACAAAGACAGCAGTAGTGATTTTAGTAAACAGCAGGATTAAAATACTGTAGGCACGGAGACGGATGACGGGCGTTGCATGGATGAGAGAAACTCATGTAACAATCATAGCAGGATATTTGCAGATAATAATAAAACGGTGTCCAAGTACTAATCAATCAATAGGCATGTGTTCCAATTATAGTCGTACGTGCTCGCAATGAGAAACTTGCACAACATCTTTTGTCCTACCAGCCGGTGGCAGCCGGGCCTCAAGGGAAACTACTCGGATATTAAGGTACTCCTTTTAATAGAGTACCGGAGCAAAGCATTAACACTCCGTGAACACATGTGATCCTCACATCGCTACCATTCCCTCCGGTTGTCCCGATTTCGTCACTTCGGGGCCATTGGTTCCGGACGACGACATGTGTATACAACTTGCGGGTAAGACCATAAACAACGAATATCTTCATGAATCAATAACATGTTCAGATCTGAGATCATGGCACTCGGGCCCTAGTGACAAGCATTAAGCATAACAAGTTGCAACAATATCATAAAAGTACCATCTACGGACACTAGGCACTATGCCCTAACAATCTTATGCTATTACATGACCAATCTCATCCAATCCCTACCATCCCCTTCGGCCTACAGCGGGGGAATTACTCACACATGGATGGGGGAAACATGGCTGGTTGATGGAGAGGCGTTGGCGGTGATGGCGGTGATGATCTCCTCCAATTCCCCGTCCGGCGGAGTGCCGAACGGAGACTTCGGCTCCCGAGACGGAGTTTCGCGATGTGGCGGCGTTCTGGAGGGTTTCTGGCGACTTCGACTTCTCTTCGTGCGTTTTTAGGTCGAGGCGAATAAGTAGTCCGAAGGAGGGCGTCGGAGGCCGGCCGAGGGGGCCACACCACAGGGTGGCGCGGGCCCCCCTGGGCCGCGCCGCCCTATGGTGTGGGGCCCTCGGGCCTCCACCTTACTTGTTCTTCTGGCTCCATCAGTATTCTGGGAAAATAGGCCCTTTCGTCAAAATCCCGAGGTTTTTCCTGAAAGTTGGATTTCCGCACAAAAACGAGACACCAGAACAGTTCTGCTGAAAACAGCGTTAGTCCGTGTTAGTTGCATCCAAGATACATAAATTAGAGGCAAAACAATAGCAAAAGTGTTCGGGAAAGTAGATACGTTTTGGACGTATCAACTCCCCCCAAGCTTAGCTTATTGCTTGTCCTCAAGCAATTCGATTAACAACCGAGCGATAAAAGAACTTTCACGAACACATTTGCTCATATGATGTATATATTCTCATGATATGGCTAATACTTAAGCAGTTCATAATAAGATACATGCAAGTAAGATCATCTAACAGCCTATGTCAATCATGAAGAGGTACCAACAATTAATAATAAGCATCATGAATCATGTATATAAGCAGGATTGCAATGTTCATAAGAGAGTATGATAAAGTGGTATCTCGCTTGCCTGTATTTGATCGGCAAAACATAAATGCCCGGGCACCTCTGGAGTTCATAGAAAGACTAGAAGTAGTGATTGTCAAAGATAAAAGCATCAAAGTTATACCACAATCAATCATATTTTGAGACAAGCATATTATACTAAGAATGACAGTTGTGCTCTCAAGAAAGTGCTCAAAGAAAGGATGGAGACACAACATAAAAGTAAAAGATTGACCCTTCGCGGAGGGAAGCAGGGATTAACATGCGCTAGAGCTTTTCATTTGTAAAGCAGGAGTAAAATTATTTTGAGAGGTGTTTGTTGTTGTCAACGAATGGTAATGGGTACACCAACTACCTTGCCAACCGGACTTTCAAGAGCGGCTCCCATGAATTATTTGCATGTTTATGTGGCACTCCTTCCAACCTTTCTTACACAAACCATGGCTAACCGAATCCTCGGGTGCACGCCAACGAGTCACATACCATGAAGGAGTGCCTTTTTAGTTCAGTTTTATTATGATGATGACACTCCCCCAACCTTTGCTTACACAAGCCATGGCTAACCGAATCCTTCGGGTGCCGTCCAACAATCACAAACCATGGAGGAGTGTCTATTTAAGTTAATTAATTCGGGATCGGGAATCCCATTGCCAGCTCTTTTTGCAAAATTATTGGATAAGCGGATATGCCACTAGTCCATATGAGAGTCCGTCAAAAGTAAATGACAAGGTTGAAAGCTAAACACCACATACTTCCTCATGAGCTATGAAACATAAACACAAATTGAGAAGCATTTTGAAGGTTTTAAAGGTAGCGCATGAGAATTTACTTGGAATGGTTTGAAATGCCATGCATAGGTATTTATGGTGGACACTTTGGAATAACTTGGTTTTCACGTGTTTGGAGGCACGAGCAGCGTTCCTGCTCAGTACAAGTGAAGGCTAGCAAAAGACTAGGGAGCGACAAATCAAGAGAGCAGTAACTGTCATAATCATGCTTGCGGCAAAATAAATTAACTGAGGCATAAAAGTGATACAAGAACTCTGAAGCAATGTAAATCATTGAGGCTTAATTGACTTTTGTTCAGTCATATGCATGCGTGAGCATGTGCCAAGTCGATATAAATGAATTATTCAGAGGAGGATACCACAATGCCATACTTACTCATGAATAAAACAATGCAAGCAAACATCCATGACATGCTACTCATATTAATAAATTGGAGCTAATCATGAGAGATCATGAACTACTAGACTTTCTTAAATGACATATACCTCACATGAACCAACTAAGCATGCTCACATGGATGAGTATATGTACAAAAATAAAAACAAATAGAGTTCATACCAGCCTCTCACCACAATCAGATTGTCGTAGATCATCATTATTGCCTTTTCACTTGTGTAGCTTGGATAATATGAAATGAAAACCACGCTCCAGCCACCAAAGACCATTGAACTCATAATGAACTTTACAAACCAAAGAAGAACAGCAAATATTTTTGGTGTTTTCGAATTTGAGAACAAGAACAAAAGGAAACAAGCAAACAAAGTAAAATCTTTTTGGGTTTTCTTATAGCAAACTAGCAATAGCAAATAAAGTGAAACAAATGCAAGAAACCAAGATAAACAAATGATGAAGAGAAACAACAGAAATATTTTTGGTCTTTTTGTATTTTGGGAAAGAAACAAAGTGAAAGCAAGAAATAGCAAACTAAAAGAAACACAGAAAAGCGAGATGGCAGAAATCTGCCAAAACCTGACAGCAGTACAGAAATCGATTTTTACAAAAATCTTATGTTGCTCAGTTCGAAAAGTGTTCAACTAATGAAAGTTAGATAACAACCTGGGGAACATGCACAAAAATTGGCTTCGCAAAATACTGTTCTGCCTGTGCGCACGAATTTTTACGGTAACAGCCCAGAATCTGTTTTCAGGCAGCACTTTCCCAAATATCATCTTCCTCTCATTAGAAAACCACTCAAACAAACTAAACAAGTATATACAAGTATCCAGCAACCATAATATGCAAAGAATGAGTGATGCCGGTATACCTCCCCCAAGCTTAGGCTTTTGGCCTAAGTGGAGTTCAATCCCATCGAGGCCATGAGGTAGCATCTCCCCGGTACGACGAAGATGGATCATATTCCGGGTATGTGCTAGAAGAAGCACCCGGATACGTGACGGTGTAGTCGTAGGAGGGCTCGGCGTCCTCGGAGTCATGCTGCTGGTGGAAATCTTGTATCTTCATATGTTCATCCACCTCCTCCTTAGTGCGCGACCATGGTTGCCTGTCAATATCGAACAAACCTGGCTGGGGAAGAGGGATTTCTTTCTCATTCCCGTCAGCAAACAACATTCTATAGGCCATATTATCTAAAGTAGACTCGGTGGTAACAAAATGATGGCTTTTCATAGCAATGATATCAAGCCTCCTAGGGGTTAATGGCACATCATTAGGATCAATAGGAAGCTCTAAATGTGTTAAAATGCGCAGATGCAATAGCTCCTCCAAAAATAGGCCCCTTGGTAGACAAGCGGCGAGCAATAAGAGAACCAAGATGATAAGATGTCCGTCCAAGTAAGTGCAATATTCAAGAAGGCAAGATGGTAACTAGAAATATTGCTAGTGTTCTCCCTACCAAGTATGCTAGTAGCAACGTAATATGCAAAATATTTAATGGCGGGGAGTTGAATGTTCCTTATCTTGCCCCGCTGAATGGTGCGGCAATCATCGTTGGTAATCCCTCGATAGAGCTCCAACAAGTCCCGGGGGTTGTCATCAATCCTCCTTGCTGTACCTACAGGGGCAATATCCAATGCACGACAAAATTCTTCCAATTCCATAGTAACAGGAGTACCATAGATCTTGAATGCAACTGTCGGATCATATTGCGTGTTTTGGAACTTGAAGCTCTCGACAAAATTTTTGGTGAGCATGTAGTATTGCTCCCTTTCATCTCCAACGTAGGTGGCTAAACCCGCCACTGTTGACAAGGGTGAAGAAATCATCCAATATCCCTGCATTTGTCGGAAAATCATAACATGGGAAGGATGAGGCATTAGGAGCCCCATTGTCCTCTTCGGGCGCGAAGCTAGGCGCGATGATGTCCTCATTGTACGACCGCCTAATTTGGGTGGCGGTCCTAGAAGGCCTCCCGGTGCTGGTTGTTCCTTTCTTGAACAATTCTCCAAATTTGAACTTCTTCATTTTCTGAAATTTTCAACAAACAATATAAAACTTGATTTGGTGACATATAATTGAGGGAAACTACCATAGGAACTTGCTAGAGTACTAATCATGCATCAAAACTAGTTTCTACCACTTAGAACAAGCATGCAAGCTCACTAAACATGTTACCTACAGCAGCAAAATATTCAAGATATACTTCACCAAACAAAATTCTACTTGGATAATCGAAAGAGTCACATACCGGAGAACAAATGTGCCAAATTTCAAACAGAAATCTGGGCTGAGCAAAGAGATCGAAAAATCCTGAGCTCTTGAGCAAAAACGCGAGTGAGAGAAAGTTGGTTCGAGTTTTTCGGGAGAGAGAAGATGCTGGGAGAAAGAAATGAAGAAGTGGGGCAAGGAGGGGCCCACACCACGGGTGGCGCGCCCCCTCCTTGGCCGCGCCGGCCCGTGGTGTGGCACCCTGTGGTGCCCCACAGGTCATCCTCTGGTGCTCCCAGGTGCCTCGTCGAAAAATAGGACCAACGGTGTAATTTTCGCGAATTTTTGAAAACTTTGAAAAATGCACATTTCTGGGTATTAAGTTTATTATTACTGGCCAGGAAAATTTTTGAAAACTCTAATCAACTAAGAAAGTTTGCAAATTAAAAATGCTACAGCAACTAAAGCAAGTGGAGGAAGAAAGAAATGTTGTTGACCTCCTCTATGCATATAAAAGGTATTTGTTAACAAGGTTGATCAAGTCTTGCCACCAAATAAATTTTACATAGCATATGAAGAAATAAACCTCAAATCAATCATGTTACCTTGAATTGTATTGATATGGATCCAATCATAAGAGTTTGATATTCTTCTTTAGGCTCATATATGGGACAATCAATAGTTCCAACTTTGATAGTTCTCACGTTAGAAATAGTATTAACTCCGCACGCTTTTTCAATCCTCTTGGGGAAATAAACCGTGTGTTCCTTATCATCAACATTGAAAGTAACCTTTCCTTTATTGCAATCAATAACAGCCCCTGCGGTGTTAAGAAAAGGTCTCCCAAGAATAATAGACATATTATCATCTTCGGGCATTTCCAACACAACAAAATCAGTTAATATCAAGCGGTTATTAGTAACTTGAACAGGAACATCCTCACATATACCAACATGAATAGCAAGTAGATTTATCAGCCATTTGCAAAGATATATCAGTAGGTATCAACTTATCTAAGTAAAGTCTCTTATAAAGAGAAAAATGCATAACACTAACACCGGCTCCCAAGTCACATAGAGCAGTTTTAACATAATTATTCTTAATAGAACAAGGAATAGTAGGTATACCTGGGTCGCCCAACTTCTTTGGAACTTTGCCATTGAAAGAGTAATTAGCAAGCATAGTAGAAATTTCCTCATTGGGGATTTTCCTTTTGTTAGTAACAATATCTTTCATATACTTTGAATAAGGAGGCAATTTAATAGCATCGATCAAAGGGATTTGCAAGAATAAAGGTTTCATCCAATCACAAAATTTATTATAGTGTTCTTCTTCCTTTGATTTTAGTTTCTTAGCAGGAAAAGGCATTTGCTTTTGCACCCAAGGTTCTCTTTCATTACCATGTTTCTCAGCAATAAAATCTTCTTTAGTATATTTTTTATTTTTAGCATGCTTTTCAGGTTCTTCTTCAACCTCTTCTTTATCAGGAGTATCATTCTTATCATTATCTTTATCATGTTCATTACCACTTTCAGTTTCAGCATCAGAAATAGAATACTATTAGGATCATCAGCAGGTTCAGAGGATTCTACAACATTTTTATGTTTATTCTTCTTTTTCTTAGATGGAGCACTAGTTTTAGTTTGTTGAGAATCTTGTTCAATTCTTTTGGGATGCCCTTCAGGATATAGAGGATCCTGGGTAGAGACACCACCTCTAGTTGTTACTTCATAAGCATGTTTTTCTTTAGAATTATTTCCTAACAAGTCATTTTGCACTTTAGTGAGTTGATCAATTTGAGTTTGAACCATATGAAAATGTTTAACAAGCATCTTAACATCATTGGAGGTTCTCTCCACAATATCATGCAATTGACTAATAGCTCGAGAATTTTCCATTAGATGATTCTCTACTCTCATATTAAAATTTTCTTGCTTAACAATATAATTATCAAACTCATCTAAGCATTGCGCAGGAGGTTTTGAATACGGAATATCTTCCCTAGTAAAGCGTTGAAGGGAGTTTACCTCAATCATGGATGAAGGGGGATTTATCTCACATATATCTTCTATGGGAGGTAGATTCTTCACATCTTCAGATTTAATACCTTTCTCCTTGAGAGACTTCTTGGCTTCCCTCATATCTTCATCATTCAATTTAATTAAACCCCTCTTCTTCAATATTGGCGTTGGAGTTGGTTCAGGCGTAGTCCAATCATCATAATTCCGGCCTATTTTAGCCAATAATTCTTCAACTTCGTCTGGAGTTCTTTTCCTGAAAACACAACCAGCACAACTATCCAGGTATGCCCTAGACTCAATGGTTAGTCCACTATAAAATATATCAAGTAAATCATGCTTTTCCAAAACATGGTCAGGCAGAGCTCTAATAAGAGAGCAAAATCTCGCCCAAGCCTCAGGCAATTTCTCTTCATCTCCCTGATCAAAATTATAAACTCTCTGCAAAGCAGCATGTTGAGCACTAGCAGGAAAGTATTTCTGGAAGAAAACATTAAGCAATTCTTTTGGACTTTTAATAGAACTAGGTGGCAAACTATTATACCAAGTTTTAGCGTCATCCTTTAATGAAAATGGAAAGATTTTAGCAACAAAGTAAGTACGCTTCTTAACATCATCAGAAAACAAGCTACTCAAAGTAGATAACTCAATCATGTGTTCAACAGCACTTTCTTTTTCAAGTACCACAAAAAGGTGTTTTCTCAACAATAGCTATATGAGATAGATCAAGAGAAAAATCATAATCTTTATCCCTAATGTTTATAGGAGATGTGGCAAATTTAGGATCGGAGACAAGTTTATATCTAACGGTATGTTCTGCAAGCAACTTTTTAATTTTTCTTGCATCGGTAGTAGCATGGCATTTTTCAATAAAATCATCATCAAGTTCCACATAATCTTCATCAAGATCATCACTAGAGTATTCAAGTTCGGGTGAATTAACAGGTGTAGTAACATCGGGAGTTTCGAGTATTTTCAATTTGTCTAGACCTAGCAATTGTAGCATCTAGAAAAGATCCTAACGAACCACTATCATCAAGCACAGCGAAGCATCATCAATATTATAAGAGGAATTTTCAGATTCAGCGAAGTACCAAGCATTTGAAGCTTGTGGTGGTGAAACAAGTTTACTTATCACGGATGGTGAATCAAGAGCAGCAGAGGTACTCGAGTTGTACCTTTTCTTGTAGTGGATGGTAATATGGCGACCTTAGTATCGCGAGGTTTACCCATGATGGAGAATTTGCAGCGAACAATATCAATCCAAGTGAACTTCCAAATAAAGCTATGCTCCCCGGCAACGGCGCCGAGAAAATAGTCTTGATGACCCACAAGTATAGGGGATCGCAACAGTCTTCGAGGGAAGTAAAACCCAATTTATTGATTCGACACGAGGGGAGACAAAGAATACTTGAAAGCCTTAACAGCGGAGTTGTCAATTCAGCTGCACCTCGAAACAGACTTGATCGCAAGATTTTATCAGTAGTAACAGTTTTATAGTAGTAGCAGTAGTAAAATAACAGCAGCAAAGTAACAAAGACAGCAGTAGTGATTTTAGTAAACAGCAGGATTAAAATACTGTAGGCACGGGGACGGATGACGGGCGTTGCATGGATGAGAGAAACTCATGTAACAATCATAGCAGGGCATTTGCGGATAATAATAAAACGGTGTCCAAGTACTAATCAATCAATAGGCATGTGTTCCAATTATAGTCGTACGTGCTCGCAATGAGAAACTTGCACAACATCTTTTGTCCTACCAGCCGGTGGCAGCCGGGCCTCAAGGGAAACTACTTGGATATTAAGGTACTCCTTTTAATAGAGTACCGGAGCAAAGCATTAACACTCCGTGAACACATGTGATCCTCACATCGCTACCATTCCCTCCGGTTGTCCCGATTTCTGTCACTTCGGGGCCATTGGTTCCGGACAGCGACATGTGTATACAACTTGCAGGTAAGACCATAAACAACGAATATCTTCATGAATCAATAACATGTTCAGATCTGAGATCATGGCACTCGGGCCCTAGTGACAAGCATTAAGCATAACAAGTTGCAACAATATCATAAAAGTACCATCTACGGACACTAGGCACTATGCCCTAACAATCTTATGCTATTACATGACCAATCTCATCCAATCCCTACCATCCCCTTCGGCCTACAACGGGGGAATTACTCACACATGGATGGGGAAACATGGCTGGTTGATGGAGAGGCGTTGGCGGTGATGGCGGTGATGATCTCCTCCAATTCCCCGTCCCGGCGGAGTGCCAGAACGGAGACTTCTGGCTCCCGAGACGGAGTTTCGCGATGTGGCGGCGTTCTGGAGGGTTTCTGGCGACTTCGACTTCTCTTCGTGCGTTTTTAGGTCGAGGCGAATAAGTAGTCCGAAGGAGGGCATCGGAGGCCGGCCGAGGGGGCCACACCACAGGGTGGCGCGGGCCCCCCCTGGGCCACGCCGCCCTATGGTGTGGGGCCCTCGGGCCTCCACCTTACTTGTCCTTCTGGCTCCGTCAGTATTCTGGGAAAATAGGCCCTTTCGTCAAAATCCCGAGGTTTTTCCTGAAAGTTGGATCTGCACAAAAACGAGACACCGTAACAGCTTCGCTGAAAACAACGTTAGTCCGTGTTAGTTGCATCCAAGATACACAAATTAGAGGCAAAACAATAGCAAAAGTGTTCGGGAAAGTAGATACGTTTTGGACGTATCAAGGCCCCTCACAAAGCTTGGTAGATTATCCGAAGAAGCAGGTGTTCCTTCATTTCGTCGAAGGAAAATCGGTAAGGTTGCAAATGTGATCCCAACGAAGTCCCGCTTTTAGCAACATGTTAAATTTAAAATAATAAAATAAACTAGTATGTTGGAATTTTGGCTGGATCCCGCTTACATTTCAAAGTTTGGGCACCGACGTCACTATCTCAAACTCATGTGGCCTGTTCATTTCCCCCCCTCCTTCCATTCTATCAAGGCTCTACAGTAACCTTGAGGGTTGTCTACCGCCGACCGGGCTGCCGACGACCGCTCCGCCGGATTAACTGGCCGGAGTGCGTCTAGGTAGGGCGCCGGAGTAGTTTAGAGTAGGTTAGGGTTGTCTTCTTGGCGATATGCCAGTGTTTGGGCTGATGCCCCGTTGTGGAGGTGGCGCCATGGATCTCCACCGGATCCATGGCCTAGGCGTCCTACTACTGCTGATATGCCTCCTCTGGGTGGAGGAGACCAGGAGATGAGGGCGATCCACCTTCTTCAATAAGGTAGCGGCGGAGGATCTCGGTAGCCTGTGCAAGATCCAAGTTCTTCAACCTCTTTTGGGTGGCCATGGCGGCGAGGGGAAGAGCGGACAAGTCTTGGCGATGCTTCCTCTTTATTTCCTAGCCGGCCTAGGTGGCGAGGGGGAGATTGGAGGAGATGCATCTCTCTGTACGCCAGCAACTAGATCCAGGTCAGTGGATGGCCTCAACCGATTGGGATTTCTACTTCTCCCCTCTTCTCTGCCTCACCATGGTGGTGAGATGGAAGATGAAGAAGCTGAAGACTCTCTGGGTTGATCCTGTCTGATGCCTGCGGGGTGCTACGTCGATGAGCTTCAACAAGCAGTTGGCGATCTTGCCCCTGCTATCCATGGCCGCAAGGGCGGCGCCTCTTCAACCTCCGATGTGGAGGCCCTGAAACAGCCATGTCACGGGTGCTCTAAGTCATCTCTCTGCGAAGTGATTTGTTCCCCGCAGAGAGGTGACGGACCGTGGCATCGAGCTTCACCGGAAAAGGGCTCTTGAGCAGCTGGCACTGGTTCCTCGGCGGCGACGCCTGGAGGATGCCGGTGATGCATGGCAGAGACACCGATGTACTTGATTGCTTTGATCTAGTTTCTTGTAGGGTGTTTTCTGTAAAGTGGGGTTTTTGAGTTTGTTGCTAGCTTTTCAAACAAGCCTAAGTTCATCAAAAATGGACTTCGTTGCATCGTCTATTGCGTTTTCCACTTTGGACGTTTCTACCGGTTGTTAAGTTGGACATGTTTCACTTCAATTTTTTTGTAAAAATATCCTTTGATCATTCCTAATATTTCCAACAAAATTGTTTTTATCTCGAAGTTAAGGAACTCTCTGAAAGTTTAGTTATTTCGAGAAAACTGCAGTTTGAGGATTTCTCTATGAAACCGGCGGCCAAACCGGAAGTGCTGGACCCATCGCGAGAATTGTCGATGGATTGCCAGACACAACGTTGGTGCCCACCGAAATATGGTACTGTTTCCCCTCTTGGCTGAGAACCGTAACCAGCCGCACGTTCCAACGCAGGCCCTAGCGCTGGTCCGGCCCGCCAGATTGGTTCGGTGCAGGCGCTGGCATCACTAGCAAGTCAATCCGGTGGCTGAACTGGCCCACGGGTTTGGGCGTTGGTCGGTCCGGCGGGAGCTCAGGTGTTGTCAACTTTCTGTCGGAATAACTCGCAGGAATCTCTCGAAACGACTAGTTTTCTCCCTTGGACTGTAAATAGCATTTCTTCCTCCTTGAGTAGGAAAGGTCAACCATTCCATTTGATCTCTCTTTGTCTCTCTCACACTCCCTTCTTGAACATAAATTTTTTTCTTCCTCTCCATTCCCTCCTATGATTCTTGCATCTTCTTGAGGGATTTGGAAGAGGAGATATAGATCGATTTTCAATCTCCACCAATCAATTCGTCCTCTAAGTGATGAGAACTCTTGGGATCTAGATCTTAGAGTCATTTGTTGATTTCCTCCATTGTTCTTGCTATCTAGTTCCTCTGTAGCATTTGTTCTCTCTAAGGGAGCCGCTCTTGAAGCCATTTAACATGGGAGGATAATAGGTAATTCAATACCATTCGTTGACATAGACATACACCATTCTCAAAATTACATTTTCATAGCTCTGATTAATTTAAAACAAAAATCTCTAGCACACGAGTGATCCCTGCTTCCCTCTTCGAAGGGCCTATATTTTACTTTTATGTTGAGTCAGTAAACCTATTCCTCTCTATCTCAAGCAAGCATTTGAGTTGTTGTGATCCAACCATTTATGTGTGTTGATGTATTAAATCATATCTTTTACCCTTCCTTGTGGGGCACAATGCTTTTATCTGAATGAATATAACTTTGAAAGTTATCAATGACTGTAAAGAGAATGTAATGATTGAGCATGTGATTTATGCAATATAAGCTCTAATATAAAGAATCTGCTCGAAAGATAAGTACAATATGTTAATTGTTCTCTGACCGAGAACAAAAGTTTGCCATCACCAATTATGATTTTATCTGTGCACCTCTATTAGTGACTCCCTTACTCATTGCAAGTTAAGTTATATAAGAGAAATTTGTTGTCTATAATGACTAGTGTATTGGTAACTGTGATGCTTCTTGTCCGTATTTTTTTATCGACACTTCACTCCATAAACCCGTGGTCCGGTTTATCGAGTTCGGTTTTCGCTTGGGGACAAGCGAGGTCTAAGCTTTGGGGGGGGGGACTTGATATGGCCAAATTGCATCACTATCTTATATCATAATTTACTGTTATTCACTGATATATTTCATATTTGGAGATGATACTTATGTTATTTCATCTATTTTTGCATGTTTGATGATTATTGGAGAATTAACTCCCGGAGTCAGAATTCTGGTGGAAAAAGGGCCGTCAAGATAACATATTTCTGAAGATCAGCAATTCCCGGAAAATACCCAGAAGTTCATATTTTGCCAGATGCCGAGGAAGCCGAAAGGGGAGCCTGAGGTGGGCCACAGGAGGGGCCCACACCACCCTAGGCGCGGGCCACCCCCTGGCCGCGCCTAGGCATGGTGTGGTGGCTCTGGCCCACCTCTCGATAGCGTCCCTTTGCGTATTTCATCTCCTGAGAACCCTAAGACTGGGGGGAGGATCGCAGAAATATTCTGCCGCCGCGAAGGGGCAGAAAACAACAGAGAGAGAAAAGCTCTCTGGCAGGCAGAAATCTACCGGGGAAATTCCTTCCCGGAGGAGGGAAATCGTCGCCATCGTCATCGACCTGGACTTCATCGGGCTCATTATCTCCATCACCAGCACCATGATCTCCACCATATCCACTCCGTTCCGCTGTAACATCTTGGGTTTGATCTTTTCTAGTTCATAGGGGAAACTTTCCCGGTGTTAATTACTCCTTGTAGTTGATGCTAGTGAGTGAAATCATTGGATTAAGTTTTATGTCCAGATTGTTATTCATCATTATAACACCTGTCTTGTGAGTAGTTCGTTTAGTTCTTGAGGACATGGGAGAAGTCAAGATGTTAGTAGTGGAATTATGTTGAGTAATATTTAATGATTCAATATTTAAGTTGTGGTGCTATTTTTCTAGTGGTGTGATACGTCTCAAACGTATCTATAATTTCTTATGTTCCATGCTACTTTTATGATGATACTCACATGTTTTATACACATTATATGTCATATTTATGCATTTTCCGGAACTAACCTATTGACGAGATGCCGAAGGGCCAGTTGCTGTTTTTGGTTTCAGAAATCCTAG
Source organism: Lolium rigidum (assembly GCF_022539505.1). NCBI lineage: Eukaryota > Viridiplantae > Streptophyta > Magnoliopsida > Poales > Poaceae > Lolium > Lolium rigidum. The sequence continues at coordinate 241,626,610 of NC_061512.1, read as the reverse complement.
TAAGAAAATATTCTCGGAATCGGACGAAATCAACGCTCAGCATCTTAGAATTCCACGAAGCTTCCAGAACACCCGAGAGGGACCAGAGGAGGGCCACAGGGGGCCCACACATGGGGCTGGCGCGGCCCAGGGGGGGCGCACCCCCCTATTGTGTGGCGGCTCCGTACCCCCTCCGACTCCGCCTCTTCGCCTATTTAAGGGTCCTTGACCTAAATCTTCGAGACGGAAAAGCCACGGTACAAGAAACCTTCCAGAGCCGCCGCCATCGCGAAGCCAAGATCTGGGGGACAGAAGTCTCTGTTCCGGCACGCCGCCGGGACGGGGAAGTGCCCCCGGAAGGCATCTCCATCGACACCACCGCCATCTTCATCACCGCTGCTGTCTCCCATGAGGAGGGAGTAGTTCTCCATCGAGGCTAAGGGCTGTACCGGTAGCTATGTGGTTCATCCCTCTTTCCTATGTACTTCAATAAAATGATCTCATGAGCTGCCTTACATGATTGAGATCCATATGATGAGCTTGTAATCTAGATGTCGTTATGCTATTCAAGTGGATTTTACTTATGTGATCTCCGGAGACTCCTTGTCCCACGTGTGTGATGGCGTGTATTTCACACGTTCGTTGGGAACCCCAAGAGAAGGTATGATGCGCACAGCAGCAAGTTTTCCCTCAGAAAGAAACCAAGGTTTATCGAACCAGGAGGAGCCAAGAAGCACGTTGAAGGTTGATGGCGGCGGGATGTAGTGCGGCGCAACACCAGGGATTCCGGCGCCAACGTGGAACTCGCACAACACAACCAAAGTACTTTGCCCCAACGAAACGGTGAGGTTGTCAATCTCACCGGCTTGCTGTAACAAAGGATTAACCGTATTGTGTGGAAGATGATTGTTTGCGAGAGAAAACAGTAAAAACAAGTATTGCGAGCAGATTTGTATTTCAGTATTAAAGAATGGACCGGGGTCCACAGTTCACTAGAGGTGTCTCTCCCATAAGATAAAAGCATGTTGGGTGAACAAATTACGATCGGGCAATTGACAAATAGAGAGGGCATAACAATGCACAAACATGTCATGATAAGTACAGTGAGATTTAATTGGGCATTACGACAAAGTACATAGACCGCCATCCAACCGCATCTATGCCTAAAAAGTCCACCTTCAGGTTATCGTCCGAACCCCTTCCAGTATTAAGTTGCAAAGCAACGAGACAATTGCATTAAGTATGGTGCGTAATGTAATCAACAACTACATCCTCGGACATAGCGCCAATGTTTTATCCCTAGTGGCAACGACGACAACACAACCTTAGAACTTTCATCACTCGTCCCGTGTGTCAATGCGGCATGAACCCACTATCGAGCATAAATACTCCCTCTTGGAGTTAAGAGCAAAAACTTGGCCAGAGCCTCTACTAATAACGGAGAGCATGCAAGATCATAAACAACACATATGTAATAACTTGATAATTAACATAACATGGTATTCTCTATCCATCGGATCCCGACAAACACAACATAGAGTATTACGGATAGATGATCTTGATCATGTTAGGCAGCTCACAAGATCCAACAATGAAGCACAATGAGGAGAAGACAACCATCTAGCTACTGCTATGGACCCATAGTCCGGGGGTGAACTACTCACTCATCACTCCAGGAGGCGACCATGGTGGTGTAGAGTCCTCCAGGAGATGAATCCCCTCTCCGGCAGGGTGCCGGAGGAGATCTCCGAATCCCCCGAGATGGGATTGGCGGCGGCGGCGTCTCGGGAAGGTTTTCCGTATCGTGGTTTTTCGCATCGGGGGTTTCGCGACGGAGGCTTTAAGTAGGCGGAAGGGCGAGTCGGAGGGCCGACGAGGGGCCCACACCATAGGGCGGCGCGAGCCCCCCTTGGCCGCGCGGCCCTATGGTGGCGGCGCCTCGTCGCCCCACTTCGTATCCCTTTCGGTCTTCGGAAGGTTCGTGGCAAAATAGGCCCCCGGGTCTTGATTTCGTCCAATTCCGAGAATATTTCGTTACTAGGATTTCGAAACCAAAAACAGCGAGAAAACGACAAGCGGCACTTCGGCATCTTGTTAATAGGTTAGTTCCAGAAAATGCACGAATATGACATAAAGTGTGCATAAAACATGTAGGTATCATCAATAATATGGCATGGAACATAAGAAATTATCGATACGTCGGAGACGTATCAGTGTGTAAAGGTGACAGTGTGTGCACCGTGTGGGTCTCTTAGGCTATATTTCACAGAATACTTATTCACTGAGTTATGATTTAAGTTGTATGTCTCTATGAAATTGTGGTGTGTTAGTACCTCCTATGAATGCTCACGAAGTGACAGCGTGGGGTGTTTATTAGTACTTGGGAATACATCTTTAAGGTTTGCCTACATGATGAATTAGTGTTCGTTATCTTGCCAGAGAGTAATTCAGAATAGCATAGTGAAGTGCTTATTTATATTCCTTTATGATTGCAATGTTGAGAGTGTCCACTAGTGAAAGTATGATCCCTAGGCCTTATTTCCAAATACTGCAATCATCGCTTATTTATTGTTTTACTGCATCTTTACTTCCTGCAATATTACTACCATCAACTGCACGCCACTAAGCTATTTTCTGCCGTCGTTACTACTGCTCATATTCATTCATACCACTTGTATTTCACTATCTCTTCGCCGGACTAGTGCACCTATACATCTGACAAGTGTATTAGGTGTGTTGGGGACACAAGAGACTTCTTGTATCGTGATTGCAGGGTTGCTTGAGAGGGATATCTTTGACCTCTACCTCCCCGAGTTCGATAAACCTTGGGTGATTCACTTAAGGGAAACTTGCTGCTGTTCTACAAACCTCTGCTCTTGGAGGCCCAACACTGTCTACAGGAATAGAAGCGTGCGTAGACATCATGGTGTCATGTGAACATTGATACGTCCAAAACGTATCTACTTTCCTGAACACTTTTGCTATTGTTTGCCCTCTATCTTGTGTGTTTTGAATGTAACTAACACGGACTGACGCTGTTTTCAGCAGAATTGCTCTAGTGTCTCTTTTTTGTGTGCAGAAATTCAACTTTCAGGAAAATTTCCAAAAAATATCGCAAAATCCATATTTCACCCGAAGACTCACGGACCCGGAAGACGAGACGGAGGGGGCCACAAGGGGACCACACCTACCCTAGGCGCGGGCCAGGCTTGGCCGCGCCTAGGGGTGGTCTGGTCGCCTCGGCCACCCCCTCGACCTCTCCTTCACACTATATAAAGCCCCTGACCTAAAAATACCGGGGGGTGGCGTTTTTCCAAAAAGAGTTCCGCTGCTCCGCCGCCACGAGAAACCCCAATCCGGGACCAGAAACTATGTTCTTGCACCCTGCCGGGACGGGGAATTGGAGGAGATCATCGCCATCACCATCACTGACGCCTCTCCATCAACCATCCATGATTCCCCATTCATGTGTGAGTAATTCCCCGATGTAGGCTGTAGGGGATGGCAGGGATTGAATGAGATTGGTCATGTAATAGCTATAAGATTGTTATGGGCGTAGTGTCTAGTATCGTTGTTAGTATTTTTGACATTGTTACAACTTGCTATGCTTAATGCTTGTCACTTTGAGCCTGAGTGCCATGATCTCAGATCTGAACTGTTATTGATTCATGATGATAATTATTGTTTTTTTTATCATATCTACAAGTTGTATACATATATTGTTGTCTGGAACCCGAGGCCCCAAAGTGATATAAATTGGGATAACCGGAGGGGATGGCTATGATGTGAGGATCACGTATGTTCATGGAGTGTTAATGCTTTGCTCCGGTACTCTATTAAAAGGACTACCTTAATTACCAGTAGTTTCTCATTGCGAGCACGCACGACTAAATAGGAACACACGCCTATAGTTATTTTATACTAGGATGCTTATATCATTATTGCAATGCCTATGTCTTGCTATTATATGGACTATCTCATTCATGCAGCCCCCGATCACCCATCCCAGTGCCTACAGTATTTTAATCCTGTTGTCTACTGCAATCATCGCTACTGTTGATTTTATTTCATTACTGATGTTACTTCACTACAACCACTGCTATAAAATTGTTACTACTGATAAACTGTTGCGAGCAAGTCTATTTCCAGGTGCAGGTGAATTGACAACTCATCTGTTAAAGCTTATAAATATTCTTTGGCTCCCCTTGTATCGCATTAATAAATTTCAGTTTTACTTCCCTCGAAGACTGTTGCGATCCCCTATACTTGTGGGTCATCAAGACTATTTTCTGGCGCCGTTGCCGGGGAGCATAGCTTTATTTACAAGCCCACTTGAAGGTGATATTGTTCACTGCAATTTATTTATTACGGGGAAAGCTCATGAATCGAAGTTTCCTATATTGCCATCCACTACAAGAAGAGGCACAACTCTGAACATCTCTGTTGCTCTTTATTCTCCATCTGTTATGAGTAAGCTTCCTACTCCACCACATGCTGCTACTTCTGCTGAATATGATAATGCTCCTGATGATTTTGATGATGCTTCTACTGTGCTTGATAAGAGTGGTTCGTTAGGTCCTTTCCTAGATACTACAATTGCTAGAGCTAAAGAAATTGAAAATGCTGAAAATACTACTACAAATGTTAGTTCACCTGAAGCTAGTGGGGATCCTAGTGATGATCTTGATGAAACTTATATTGAACTTGATGATGACTTCATTGAAAAATGTCATGCTACTAGAGATGCAAGTTCTATGAAAAGTCTTCTTGCAAGACGAGCTGTTAGATATAAATTGTCTCCTGATTCTAAGTTTGCTACATCTCCCATAAACATTAGAGATAAGGATTATGATTTCTCTCTGGATTTATCTTACATATCTATTGTTGAGAAAGAACCTTTATGTGGCACTGAAAATGAAAGTGCTATGAAACATATGAATGAACTCTCTACTCTGAGCAATTTATTCTCCAATGATATTAAGATATGCACTTACTTTGTCACTAAAATTTTCCCTTTCGAGCAGCTAAAATTTGGTATGACATTCTGTCTCCTGGATCTATTGATACTCCTATCGGTTTGGTTAATGCCTTGTTTCAGAAATATTTCCCTGCTAGTGCTCAACATGCTGCTTTGCAGAAAATCTTTGACTTTGTGCAGGCAGAAGGAGAGAAATTTCCTGAATCTTGGGCAAGATTTTGTTCTTTAATTAGAGCAATACCTAAACATCCATTAGCTAAAAATTAAATCCTTGATATATTCTATAATGGGCTAACTGTTGAATCTAGGACATACCTGGAGAGTTGTGTTGGTTGTGTTTTCAGGAAAAGAAATCCTGCTGAAGCTGAGGAATTATTGGCCAAAATAAGCAAGAATTATGATGATTGGACTACACCGGAGCCAATACCAACACCGAAGAAAAGGGGAATGATTGAATTAAATGATGAAGTGATGAAGTAGGCCAAGAAATCTCTTAAGGAGAAGGGTATTAAATCTGAAGATGTGAAGAATCTACCACCTATAGAAGAATTATGTAAGCCAATCCCTCGTTCTTACACTATTGAGGTACACTCTCTCCAACGGTTTGATAGTAGAGATATTCCCTACTCCAAACCTCCTGATCAATGCTTAGATGAATTTGATAATTACATTGTTAAGCAATATAATTTTAATAAGAGAGTGGAAAATCATCTAATGGAAAATTCTAGAGCTATCAATAATTTGCATGATATTGTGGAAAGAACCTCTAATAATGTTAAAATGCTTGTTAAACATTTCTATATGGTTCAAACTCAAATTGATCATCTCAATAAATTACAAAAAGATTTCCTAGTTAATGCTTCTAGGGAAAAACATGCTTATGAAATAAGAACTAGAAGTGGTATTTCTACTCAGGATCCTTTATATCCTGAAGGACATCCAAAGAGAATTGAACAAGATTCTCAACAAGCTAATGATACTAGGACTAAGTCTAAGAAAAAGAAAAAGAAACATAAAACTGTTGTACAATCCTCTGAACCTGCTAAAGATCCTAATAGTATATATATTTCTGACGCTGAAACTGAAAGTAGTAATGATAAAAATGATGCTTACGATAAAGAAGAAATTGAAGAAGAAGCTGAAAAGCATACCAAGAATACAAAATACACTAAGGAAGATTTTATTGCTACTAAACATGGTAGTGAGAGAGAACCTTGGGTGCAAAAATCAATGCATTTTCCTGATAAGAAACATAAACTGAAGGAAGAAGAACACTATAACAAGTTCTGTGAATGAATGAAACCTTTGTTTTTGCAAATTCCTTTGACTGGTGCTATTAAATTGCCTCCTTATTGAAAGTATATGAAAGATATTGTCTCTAATAAGAGGAAGATTCCAAATGAGGAAATCTCCACTATGCTCGCTAATTATTCCTTTAATGGTAAGGTTCCAAAGAAGCTTCGTGATTCAGGTATACCCACTATTCCATGCTCCATCAAAAATAATTATGTTAGAATTTCTCTATGTGATTTGGGAGCTGGAGTTAGTGTTATGCCTTTTTTCTCTCTATAGAAGACTTGATTTGGAAAAATTAATACCAATTGATATATCATTGCAAATGGCTGATAAATCTACTACTATTCATGTTGGTATATGTGAGGATGTTCCTATTCAAGTTGCTCATTATTGTATGACGACATTAACTGACTTTGTTGTGCTGGAAATGCCTGAAGATGATAGTATGTCTATTATTTTTGGGAGACCTTTTCTTAACACTGCAGGGGCTGTTATTGATTGCAACCAAGGAAAAGTAACTTTTAATGTTGATGACAAAGAGCACAAGGTTTATTTTCCCAAGAAGATTGATGGGAAATATGGTCTAAATTCAATTATCAATGTTGATACCATCCAAATTGGGAAATTTCATTTGCCTTTGCCCAAGCCAAAGAAAGAGAATGACATTGTCATGATTGGGACTATGCCCATCAAGATTGATGTAACATAATCATATTGTGAAATGCAAAGCTTTGATTCATATATTTTTTTTTATAACAAGACTTGATCAACCTTGTTAGCAAAGTAATTTTGCAATGAATGAAACTATGTTTTCACCTATGTACCATTGATTGACTTTATACTAGAATTTCTTAGAGTTGTTGTAGATTTAGTTTTGAATTGGTTTTTCATCATTCCATAATTGTTTTCCTGCAATAGAATCATTATTCAAATTCTGAAAATTGCCCAAAAATAAAGTTTCTCGAAAGATTCCAGAAAATATCTAGAAATTTTTTACGCATGAAAAGGGGTAGGGAGGCACCTGGGCAGCCCAGGGGGACCCACATGCCGGCCACACCATGTGGTGACGCGGGGTAGCACCATGCCGCTCCGAGGCCTGGTGTGGGGCCCCCCTGGCCCTCCACTTGCTCACTCCTCTGCCATTCCACTCACTCACCCGAGAAAACACATCCCCATTGCTCAAACCCGTGTTCTTGTTGTTCTTCGTCGCAAATTTTCGATCTCCTTACTCAACCCATATTTCCTGCTAAAACTTGAAGCATTTGATCTCCGGTATGTGACTCCTTCGATTATTCAAGTAGAATTTTTTTGGTGGAGTATATCTTGAGTATTTTGCTGCTGTAGATGACATGTTAAGTGAGCTTGCATGCTTGTATTATGATGGGATAAGTTGTTTTGGTGCATGCTTAGTCCTCTTATAAGTCTCTACAAGTGTTTTCCTTCATTTGTTTGTCCTAAAATCACTTTTTATGAGGTTTGCTAAAAAAATCATAGAACAAGGATGAACAACCACACATGTGGAGAAATCTTTGGGAGGGAAGTGATGACCCACAAGTATAGGGGGTGTATCGTAGTATCTTCGATAAGTAAGAATGTCGATCCCAACGAGGAGCAGAAGGTGTTGACAAGCAGTTTCGATGAAGGATTCACTGTAAATGCTCACGGACAAGTATTCGGGGGTTTTGATGTAACAGTTGAATAAAGTACGAGTATGTAAAGTGCGAGAGTAATAATTGCAGCGAGTGGCCCAATCCTTTTTAGCACAAAGGACAAGCCGGTTTGTTTACTTATAATGACCAAACGTTCTCGAGGACACACGGGATTTTAGTCTAGTGCTTTCGCTACATACGGCTAAATAATCTTCATTGTTGTGATAAGTGTTGTGTGGGTGAACCTATGCTAATGTACCGCCCTTCCTAGGACTAATACATACTTGTGATTATACCCCTTGCAAGCATCCGCAACTACAAGAAAGTAATTAAGAATAAATCTAACCACAGCCTTAAACTACGAGATCCTGCGATCCCTCCTGCATCGATATACCAACGGGGGTTTAGGTTTCGTCACTCCGGCAACCCCGCAATTGGCAAACGAATACAAGATGCATTCCCCTAGGCCCATAAATGGTGAAGTGTCATGTAGTCGACGTTCACATGACACCACTAGAAGAATAACACCACAACTTAAATATCACACCATTGAATATTACTCAACCATAGTTCACTACTAACATTTAGACTTCACCCATGTCCTCAAGAACTAAACGAACTACTCACGAGACATCATATGGAACATGATCGGAGGTGATATGATGATGAATAACAATCTGAACATAAACTTGGTTCAATGGTTTCACTCAATAGCATCAACAACAAGTATAGATCGATACCGGGAGAGTTTCCCCTATCAAACAATCAAGATCAAACCCAAATTGCTATGGCGGTGACGGTGTCCAGCGGTGATGACGGTGGTGATGATGGTGGAGATGATGATGATGGTGATGGCGATGATGTCCAGCTCGATGACGGTGACGATGGCGTCGATTTCCCCCTCCCGGAGGTAATTTCCCCGGCGGATTCCTGCCCGCCGGAGAGCTCTTTTCTCTCGGTGTTCTCCGCCCGCGCAGGCGGCTGTAACTCTTCGTGAGGTACCCCTTCCGGCTTAGGTTTTCGGGACGAAGGATTTCGCGAAGAAAAGGAGGCGAAAGGGGTCGTGGGCCCTCCACACCACATGGCGGCGCGGCCAGGGCTTGGGCCGCGCCGCCCTAGGGTGTGGGCCCACCCTGGCTCCTCCTGGCTCCTCCTTCTGGCTTCCTCCGTCATCTTGAAAAATAGGATTTTTGGTATAATTTCCTTCCACAGGTGATCTTCCGAAATATTGTCTTCTGACGGTGCTTTTTCCAGCAGAATCCTGGCTCCGGTGCTTGATCCTCCAATAATGATGAAACATACAAAATAGATGAAATAACATAAGTATTGTGTCCCAATATGAAATATATCAATGAATAACAACAAATTATGATATAAAATAGTGATGCAAATTGGACGTATCAACTCCCCCAAGCTTAGACTTCGCTTGTCCCCAAGCGAAACCGAACTCGATAGACATGACCACATGTTTATGGAGTGAAGAGTCGATAAATAAAATACGGACAAGAAGCATCATATTCATTCACACGAGGACATTATAGTAAACAACCTCTTATAACTCATATTGAAACAAGTATAAGGTAATCACAAGTAAAGGTGCATGAGAAATCATCATTGGTGATGGCAAACTTCGTTCTTGGTCGAGAGAACAATTAACAGATTATATTTATCTCATTGAGCAGCGCTCTCATGTTAAAGTTTATAAGGCACAACTTGCATACTCAATCATAATGGTCTCTTTATAATCATTGATAACTTGCAAAGCTATATTCATTCAGATTAAACTTATACTAAACAAGGAAGAATAAAAGACATGATGTAGCAAATCACAATATAATGGTTTGATCACAACTACTCAAATGCTTGCTTGAGATGGAGAGAAATAGGTTTACTGACTCAACATAAAGTAAAAGACAGGCCCTTCGCGAGAGGAAGCAGGGATTAAATCATGTGCTAGAGCTTTTTCAGTTTTGCAATCATATAGAGATAATAAAAGTAACATTTTGAGAGGTGTTTGTTGTTGTCAACGACCGGTAGCGGGTACTCTAACCCCTTGCCGGACAACCTCCTAAGAGCGGCTCCCATATTATTTTCATTTTGTGTGGCACTCCTTCCAACCTTTCTTTCACAAACCATGGCTAACCGAATCCTCGGGTGCCCGCCAACAATCTCATACCATGAAGGAGTGCCTTTTTATTTTAGCTTTATGATGATGATGACACTCCCCCCAACCTTTGCTTACACAAGCCATGGCTAACCGAATCCTTCGGGTGCCGTCCATCAATCACATACCATGGAGGAGTGTCTATTTAGTTTAATTAATTTGGGATTGGGAATCCCATTGCCAGCTCTTTTTGCAAAATTATTGGATAAGCGGATGAAGCCACTAGTCCATTGGTGGAAATTGCCCAACAAGATTGAAAGATAAAACACCACATACTTCCTCATGAGCTATGAAACATTGACACAAATAAGAGATACTAAGTTTTGAATTGTTTAAAGGTAGCACATGAAGTATTTACTTGGAATGGCAGAAAATACCATGTAATAGGTAGGTATGGTGGACACAAATGGCATAGGTTTGGGTTAAGTTTTGGATGCACGAGAAGTATTCCCTCTCAGTACAGGTCTTTGGCTAGCAAGGTTAATTAGCAAGCATAAGAGTCGAGGGAGACAAACAAACATACATATGATAGAAACAATCATGCATCTTCCTTGTAAGCACAAACAATTTTAACTTCAGAATAATGAGCTATGAGCTAACAAGAAAGATAATGAAACATCTACATGTATTTCTCTTTTCTATTTAAACCTCAAAGTGTTGTTGCTATTGACCAATGCTAAGTTTGCCAAAACCAAATAGATTTATTCAATGCTCCCAAAGTGATACCAATACTAACAACAAGATGAATCATAGAGATTGCAAACTAAAATAAGATGTGCAATATGTAAATGATAAGACTTCTCATTAATATTCCATGTCGATAACTCACACCAAGGGATACATAGACAACTAAAGGAGAGATACTTCCAAACGCAACCCATCTTATACGATAACTTCCCTATTCATGATATGACACTACTTGACAAATAAAAGTAAAAGGTAGTGATAATGTGATACCGCGGCACTCCCCCAAGCTTGGAACAAACCAAGGGGATGCCAATACCGATGATGAATTACTCCTGCGGAGATGGTGGTGATGAATTCCCGTCATCAGACTTCCAAGGAAGAGGCTCTCCATCAAGAAACGACATCTTGGTCTCGGGAATCCTGAAACTGGCAGCACGGCTTATGTATTTAAACCTGTTTTCATACTCACAGTTTTGATTCTGAACGTCATAGAGTTGTGCTTGGAGCTTGTTGGCGGTGTCGTGAAGTGAGAGGATGTCGCTCCAAAGCTTTCCAGTTTCCTTCTCATGTTCAGGCAATGAGTTCGGACACAATCTCGTGGAAGATATCCACCTCACGCTCAGCCATCTTCTTGTACTTGAAAACCTCTTGTTCTAGCTTCTCCATCCTGTCTTCCAGGCTTCCTTCTCCTTTAGGACCCTGGACATCCTTGACCTGCAGTTCTCCTTCAACGAGCAGCAACTCCTTGGGGTGCATCTTCAGCTCCTCCACGTACAAGTTGCCAACATCCTTGCTGGAGTTGTCCTTCGGAGCTTCCGACGAAGACATGGTGGCTCTAGATCCGAAGCAAATCCTGGCAGAAACAACTCGAAACAAAACACGTCGAGAACACGATATACGGACCTCCAGGGGTCCGAGGGATTATATAGCAAAAATTTTCACGACAAACGGAAAGCACCAGATCGAACCAGAGTCGGAAAGGGGCGACGGGGCGGCCAAACCCTAGGTCGGCGCGGGCCCTGGCTAGGCCGCGCCGGCCTATGGAGCCACGCCCTCGTGCGTCCTTTCCACTCCGTTTTGAACTCGTAATTTCTCATATTTTCCAAAAACAGCGAAAATATTGTTCGGAAAGTAAATTGCGTACTTTTCATTACCGATCATCGTTACCTATTCAAAGTCGAGTTCGGCGGACTGTCAATTTGTCCTTTGATGAAAGCTTCCGGTGTTTCCACTTGAATAATATCAACATCAACATTATAAGAATCACCCGAGATATAATGCTTGAGTCTTTGTCCATTCACCACTTGCATAGCATTGCCTTGGAGAGAGCTAATCTTGATTGCTCCTGAGCGATACACCTCCTCGACAACATATGGTCCTTCCCATTTCGAGAGTAATTTCCCTGCAAAGAATCTGAGACGAGACCGATACAATAGGACTTTATCCCCAATATTAAATTCTTTTTTGATGATCCTCCTATCATGCCATTTTTTAACTTTTTCTTTAAAGAGTTTAGCATTTTCATAAGCTTCACTTCTCCATTCATCTAGAGAACTTAATTGTAGCAACCTCTTATCACCGGCAAGTTTAGGATCTTTATTTAATTCTCTAACTACCCAATAAGCTTTGTGCTCTAGTTCTAAAGGTAAATGACAAGCTTTCCCATAAACCATTTTATAAGGTGACATTCCCATGGGATTTTTATAAGCAGTTCTATAAGCCCATAGTGCATCCTTCAATTTACTAGCCCAATTCTTTCTAGTTTTATTAACGGTCTTTCCCAAAATAGATTTAATCTCTCTATTTGATAATTCTACTTGACCACTAGTTTGAGGATGATAAGCGGAAGCAATTCTATGATTAATACCATACTTAGCAAGAGTTTTTCTAAAACCTCCATGAATAAAGTGAGAACCTCCATCAGTCATAATATATCTAGGCACTCCAAATCTAGGAAAAATAATATCTAAGAGCATTCTTAAAGAAGTCTCACCATCAGCACTTTTTGTAGGTATAGCTTCCACCCATTTAGTAACATAATCAACAGCAACAAGTATATGTGTGTTACCTTCCGAAGACGGAAAAGGTCCCATAAAGTCAAATCCCCAACAATCAAATGGTTCAATAACAAGAGTATAATTCATGGGCATTTCATTGCGTCTGGAGATATTACCAACCCTTTGGCATTCATCACAAGATAAAATAAACTTTCTCGCATCCTTGAAGAGAGTTGGCCAATAAAAACCTGATTGTAGAACCTTTTGCGCGGTTCTTTCTCCGGCGTGATGTCCTCCATAAGCACTACCATGACATTTACTCAATATCTCCTGTTGTTCATATTCGGGGACACATCTTCGCATAATACCATCCACTCCTTCTTTATATAAATGTGGGTCATCCCAAAAATAATGCCTCAAGTCATAAAAGAATTTCCTCCTTTGCTGAGCTGAAAAGGTTGGAGGCAAGTACTTGGAAACAATAAAGTTAGCATAATCAGCATACCAAGGATCTGTCTCGCGAGCTCACCTTTATTACAGCCAATTGTTCATTTGGAAAACTATCATTAACGAGAACAGGATCATAAGCAATATTTTCCAATCTAGACAAATTATCAGCAACAGGATTATCAGGCACCTTTCCTATCTACAATATGTAAATCAAATTCTTGCAAAAGAAGTACCCATCTAATAAGTCTCGGCTTAGCATCTTTCTTTGTCATAAGATATCTAATTGCGAGCATGATCGGTATGAATAGTAACTTTTGAATCAACAATATAAGGTCTGAATTTATCACAAGCAAAGACTACAGACCAATAATTCTTTTTCAGTTGTAGCATAATTTCTTTGAGCAGCATCAAGAGTTTTACTAGCGTAATGAATAACATTCAGTTTTTTATCTACTCGCTGTCCAAGAACAGCGCCTACAGCAAAATCACTAGCATCACACATAATCTCAAAGGGTAAATTCCAATCAGGAGGTTCAACTATAGGAGCAGTTGTTAAGGCTTTCTTAAGAGTTTCAAAAGCTTCCTTACAATCATCATCAAAAACAAATGGTACATCTTTTTGAAGAAGATTAGTAAGAGGCTTTGAAATCTTGGAGAAATCTTTAATAAACCTCCTATAAAACCAAGCATGACCAAGAACACTACGAATACCTTTAACATCCCTCGGATAGGGCATCTTCTCAATTGCTTCAACTTTAGCTCTATCAACTTCAATACCTCTCTCGAAAATTTTATGTCCCAATACAATTCCTTCATTAACCATAAAGTGGCATTTCTCCCAATTAAGAACAAGGTTAGTTTCTTCACATCTCTGCAAAACTTTATCAAGGTTTCACAAGCAACTATCAAAAGAATTCCCATAGACGGAAAAATCATCCATGAATACCTCTACAATACTTTCACAAAAACCATGAAAAATAGCAGACATGCATCTTTGAAAAGTAGCAGGAGCATTACATAAACCAAAAGGCATACGCCTATAAGCATAAGTTCCATAGGGACAAGTAAAGGTGGTTTTCTCTTGATCTTTAGCTTTAACAGCAATTTGTGAAAATCCAGAATAACCATCAAGAAAGCAAAAATGAGTATTTTTAGACAATCTTTCTAGCATTTGATCAATAAATGGTAAAGGGTAATGATCTTTCTTAGTAACTTTATTAACTTTTCGAAAATCAATGCACATTCTATACCCTACAACTACTCTTTGAGGAATGAGCTCATCATTATCATTAGGCATAACAGTCATACCTCCTTTCTTGGGAACGCAAGTGCACAGGACTAACCCATCTACTATCGACAATAGGATATATAATACCAGCTTCAAGAAGTCGTAATACCTCATTCCTTACCACTTCCTTCATCTTCGGAATTAGACGACGGCTGATGTTCAACAACGAGCTTTGCATCATCTTCCATATTAATAGCATGTTGGCAAATAGATGGAGAAATCCCCTTCAAATCATCAAGAGTGTAGCCAATAGCCCCTCGGTGTTTCTTCAATATTTGCAATAATCTTTCTTCTTCAAACTCTGTAAGCTTAGAACTAATAATAACAGGATATATTTTCTTATCATCAATATGAGCATATTTAAGATTATCAGGTAAAGGCTTTAAATCAAAAATAGGATCTTCCTTAGGTGGCGGTGTTGTACCCAAATCTTCCACCGGTAAATCATGCTTGAGAATAGGTTGGCGAAGAAAAATTTCCTCAAGTTCATCTCTTTCTTTCCTAAAAATTTCACTCTCGCTATCCTCTAAATGTTGCTTGCAAAGGATTGTTAGGAACAAGAACAATAGATGCACACTTGCTCCATTTTAAAATCATTACTAGGCAAATCAGCTTTATAAGGAGTTTTAGTAAATTTAGAGAAGTTAAACTCATAAGATTCACCAGCAAATTTAGTCAAAATTTTCTCTTTCTTGCAATCTATAACAGCTCCACAAGTATTTAGAAAAGGTCTACCAAAAATAATAGGACAATAATCACTAGCAGCAGAACCAAGTACCAAAAAGTCGGCAGGATATTTAATCTTACCGCATAAGACTTCCACATCTCGAACAATACCAATTGGTGAAATAGTTTCTCTATTAGCCAGCTGAATAACCACATCAATATCTTCAAGTTCACAAGAATCAATTTCGTGCATAATCTCCGTGTAAAGCTCATAAGGAATAGCACTAACACTTGCACCAATATCACATAATCCATAATAGCAATGATCACCAATTCTAACGAGATAGCATAGGAACACTAGCTTGTTTGGGTTTATTAGGATGTGAAACAATATTAGAAGCATCTTCACGAGAAAATAATATGACCATCCTCCACATTTTCGGTCACAAGATCTTTAACTATTGCAACAGCGGGTTCAACTTTTATTTGTTCTTCGAGTTCTACGGGTTTCTTTTCACTCTTATGAACCGCACTATTTATAACGAGTACTCCTTCATTTTAGCAGGGAAAGGAGTTTTTTCAATATAAGCTTCAGGAATAACATGATCAGCAGTTTCAACTACAATGCATTTATTAATAGATGAATCAATTTTATCTTTATACGGTTCATGATACTTATCAAAATTCTTCTTCGGCAATTCATAATGAGAGGCAAAAGCTTTATAAAGATTTGCAGCAACTTGAGAATCAAGACCATATGTAGCACTCATATTACGAAATTTATCAGTATCCATAAAAGCTTCAATGCATTTATAATCATAAATTATACCCGATTCTCTATCCTTGTCGTTCTCCCATCCTTCGAGTATTTTCTTGGATTCGATCAAGAAGGTCCCTTTTAAACTCTTCTTTGTTGCGTGTAAATGATCCGGAACATGAAGTATCCGAGCAAGGTCTTGTCTTGAAAAGAAAGTCTTGCATAGAAATTATCAATAATAACATTACCAGGAAGCTCATGAATGGGGCATTTGAGCATTAAAGACTTCAATCTCCCCCAAGCTTGGGCAATACTCTCTCCATCATGGGGCCAAAAATTATATATGCGATTCCGATCTTTGTGAATCTCACTTGGAGGATAGAACTTAGAATAAAACCGGGGCACAATATCATTCCATTCAAGAGAATCCCCATTATCCAAGTAATTTATACCAATGCGCCGCCTTACCGTGACAGCGATAAAGAGAATAATTTCTTCCTCACTTCATCCATAGCAATACCGCACATTTGAATAACCTGCATAATTCATGCAAAAACGAGTAAATGATCACCGGGGTGGACAGTTCCATCCCCTTCATAGCGGTTATCCATAACACGTTCAATAATTTTCATAGGTATTTTATATGGTATCACTTCCTCACCTGGCGCCTCATCCACTACCGTTGCGGTAGTAGTAGATTTCCCAAATAGAAATTGAAGAGAAGATCTCTCCATAATGACTTATAGCAGACAGGTGAAATAAAATCAGCACAACGAGTAAAGGTTTTCCTTACCAATTCCACTTACCAATAGCGCTTCACTCCCCGGCAACGGCGCCGGAAAATAGTCTTGATGACCCACAAGTATAGGGGGTGTATCGTAGTATCTTCGATAAGTAAGAATGTCGATCCCAACGAGGAGCGAGAAGGTGTTGACAAGCGAGTTTCGATGAAGGATTCACTCGTAAATGCTCACGGACAAGTATTCGGGGGTTTTGATGTAACAGTTGAATAAAGTACGAGTATGTAAAGTGCGAGAGTAATAATTGCAGCGAGTGGCCCAATCCTTTTTAGCACAAAGGACAAGCCGGTTTGTTTACTTATAATGACCAAACGTTCTCGAGGACACACGGGATTTTAGTCTAGTGCTTTCGCTACATACGGCTAAATAATCTTCATTGTTGTGATAAGTGTTGTGTGGGTGAACCTATGCTAATGTACCGCCCTTCCTAGGACTAATACATACTTGTGATTATACCCCTTGCAAGCATCCGCAACTACAAGAAAGTAATTAAGAATAAATCTAACCACAGCCTTAAACTGCGAGATCCTGCGATCCCTCCTCGCATCGATATACCAACGGGGTTTAGGTTTCTGTCACTCCGGCAACCCCGCAATTGGCAAACGAATACAAGATGCATTCCCCTAGGCCCATAAATGGTGAAGTGTCATGTAGTCGACGTTCACATGACACCACTAGAAGAATAACACCACAACTTAAATATCACACCATTGAATATTACTCAACCATAGTTCACTACTAACATTTAGACTTCACCCATGTCCTCAAGAACTAAACGAACTACTCACGAGACATCATATGGAACATGATCAGAGGTGATATGATGATGAATAACAATCTGAACATAAACTTGGTTCAATGGTTTCACTCAATAGCATCAACAACAAGTATAGATCGATACGGGAGAGTTTCCCCTATCAAACAATCAAGATCAAACCCAAATTGCTATGGCGGTGACGGTGTCCAGCGGTGATGACGGCGGTGATGATGGTGGAGATGATGATGATGGTGATGGCGATGATGTCCAGCTCGATGACGGTGACGATGGCGTCGATTTCCCCCTCCCGGAGGGAATTTCCCGGCGGATTCCTGCCCGCCGGAGAGCTCTTTTCTCTCTGGTGTTCTCCGCCCCGCAGAGGCGGCTGTAACTCTTCGTGAGGTACCCCTTCTGGCTTAGGTTTTCGGGACGAAGGATTTCGCGAAGAAAAGGAGGCGAAAGGGGTCGTGGGCCCTCCACACCACATGGCGGCGCGGCCAGGGCTTGGGCCGCGCCGCCCTAGGGTGTGGGCCCACCCTGGCTCCTCCTGGCTCCTCCTTCTGGCTTCCTCCGTCATCTTGAAAAATAGGATTTTTGGTATAATTTCCTTCCACAGGTGATCTTCCGAAATATTGTCTTCTGACGGTGCTTTTTCCAGCAGAATCCTGGCTCCGGTGCTTGATCCTCCAATAATGATGAAACATACAAAATAGATGAAATAACATAAGTATTGTGTCCCAATATGAAATATATCAATGAATAACAGCAAATTATGATATAAAATAGTGATGCAAATTGGACGTATCAGGAAGCAGTTGGGCCAAGGAGGTCTGCAAGATCATCTACCCAATTTAGGCAATCCTATAATGAAGATCTCATAGCACCGGACATTGGTGAAAGGGATGATGGAGATGCACATCCATCCACTTTCCCTTGCGCTGACTTCATGATAGATGCAGGGATCTATGATGATTTCTTGCTCCTTGTTGACAGGGTTGGCTTAGCTACTTACATGAATGATGAGAGTGAACAATATGCTTTGCTCACTAAAACCTTTGTTGAGAGTTTCTCCTTTAGCAACACTATCTTCAAGCCGAGTGTTGCATTTAGAATCTATAACAAGTCTGTCACTTTGTCTTTGTCAAGATTTTGTGAAAACCTAGGTATTCCTACTATTGGGACAATGAGGAACATTAAGGACAATCCCGCTGATTTTTTGGAGCTCTACCGGGAGGTGACGAATGATGATGGCCACAGAGCCCAGCGTGGCAAGACAAGGAACATTCAAATCCCAGCTATTCGATACTTTACTTATTACCTTTCCACTAGTATTCTTGGTATTAAAAACACTAGCAATATTTCTCATTATCACTTGGTTTTTCTAGCTACTGCACTCAACAATAGTACTAAGTACAATCTTGGTGCTCTCATTGCTCGTCGCTTATCTGCTAAAGGACCCATTTATGGGGGAATTGTTGCTGCACATATTATAGCTGCCTTGGATCTTCCCATTGATCCAAATGATGTGTTGTTGAAACCACAAATACTTAATCTTGCTTCTATGAAACATCGTCAATTTGTTACTGCTAACTCTTGTGCAGAAAGTATAGTATATAGAATGTTATTTGTTGATGGAGAAGAAAGGGAGGTTCCCCTTCCACAATCTAGTTTGTTTAGTGTTCACAGGAAGTCGTGGTCCCGCTCAAAGGAGGAGTTGGACGAGCAGCTGCGACTGCTTGAATTCCATGGGCAGCAGCAGGAGGCGGCCACTGATGACTACACTACGCACTACACCGGGGCGTCCTCGTGTTCATATCAGGACGAAGGTGCTTCTTCGTGGTATTACGGGGGCAACATTTCTTACACTGCTTAGTCCCCCTGGGTTTGATCTCCACTTAGGCCAAAAGCCTAAGCTTGGGGGAGGTATACCGATATCTCGCTCATCTACATATCATATTCCGTCAAAACTTTGTATACCCACTTAGTTTATTTCTGTAATTTCTATTTTATTGAATCTTGGAAGTTGTTACTACTGTAATAACCTCTCCTTAGCCTATTTATTTTCACTTTTATACCAGGGATAGCCTCTAATAGGAATGAGGTAAGAATTGGGGAAGATGCTGCCCAAAAACAGATTGTGTGCTGTCACCATAAAAATTCGTATAAATATCCAGAATCGAATTTGGAGCTGCCAATTTTTTAGAATATTCCCCAGATTATTATCTAACTTTCCTTAGTTGATCACTTTTCGATCTGATTTACAGAACATTTTCAAAAAAATCGATCTTTACCTACTGTTCTAGGTTGGCAGATTTCTGTCACTAGTTGCATTTCGTGTTTATGTTAGTTTTCTTTCCTTTTGTTGTTTTTGATTTTGTTTCTACTTCCCAAAACACAAAAGACCAAAAATATTTCTATTGTTTCTCTTCATTTGATTCTTTAGTTTGCTTTATTTTCTCATTATGGTTTTCTATTCAAAAATCCAAAAAGAGTTTGCTTTGTGTGTTGATTAAAAATCGAAAACCCAAAAATATGTGTTGTTCTTCTTTGGTTTTGTAAAGTTGCTCCAGGGTTCGACGGTCTTCCGTGACTTCATTGGAGCTTGGTTATCATTGCATATTATTCAAGTCACACAACTGAAGAGCAATAATGACGGTCACGACAATTCGAGTTGTGGTGAGAGGCTAGTATGAACTCTATTTATTTTCATTTATGTACATATACTCATTTATGTGGACATGCTTAGTTTGTTTGTGTAAGGTGTATGATACTTAATGATGCTCAGTAGTTTATGCTCTCTCATGATTAGTTCTAATTTAATAATAGTAGGTAACATGTCATATAGATATTAGCTTGCATTGTTTATTCATATAGCGGTATGATATTGTGGTATCCTCCTCTGAATGCTTCATTTGAATCGACTTGGCACATGCTTAAGCATGCATAAGAGTAAAACAAAAGTCATTTAAGCCACAATGATTTATCTTGCCTCGAAGTTCTTGTATTACTTTTATGCTTCCGTTAATTTTATTTGTCGCAAGCATGATTATGACAGTTACTGCTTTCTTGATTGTCGCTTCCCAGTCTATTGCTAGCCTTCACTTGTACTAAGTATGAGCTATACTCGTGCATTCAACAACTAAAAACCAAAGTGCCAATTGAGTCCACCATACATATCTATATGTGGTATTTCACTGCCACTCCAAAGTGAATTGCTTGTGTGCTACCTTAAACCTTCAAAATTACCACCTGTTTTGTGTTTTGTTTTAGCTCATGAGGAAGTATTAAGTGCGTTATTGTCCTTTCATAACTTCACACCGCGACTAGCATGCATAATGTGTTGGTCCATAATATTGCAAAAAGAGCAAGGCGCTGGGTGCCCATCCCAAATAAAATATAAAATGAACAAATAAACTAACACTTCTCCGCACATTATGTACCGGAGAGATCCTAAATAATGGTGTGTATTGGAGAACTACATGGGAGCCTCTCTTGATGTCGCTATATGAAGGGATGATAAATCATTTTATGTCAGTCGTTGACATAGACATGCATACCTCTCAAAATATATATTTTCAACACTCCTATTGAATTTGAAATGAAAAGATCTAGCACATGAGTAATCTTACTTCCCTCTACGTAGGGACAATCTTTTAATTTTATGTTGAGTCACCATCCTTTCTTCGAGCACCTTCTTGAAAGCATAGCTGTCATTATTAGTTTAATGTGCTTGTCCCGGAATAAGATTAATTGTGGTATAAGTGTATAACTATGATGCTTGAATCTTTCGGTATTTTTACTTCTAGTCTTCTCCTGAACTTCAGAGGTACCCCGACATTTATGTTTCCTCTACAAATAGGGCAAGTGAGATACCACTTTATCTTATCATATTATGAACATTGCAATCCTGCAGATGCTTATGTTTCTTGATGCTTATTATTGTGTCGGTATCTTTTCATAGCTTGCATAACTATTGAGTATCCTTAGTTGCATACTTCTTATTATGAATTGCGTAAGCATTTGATCATGTAGTGAGAATATATACATCATATGAAGCAAATAGGTTCGTGTAAGTTTCTTTTATCGCGCTCAGTTGTCACTGAATTGCTTGAAGACAAGCAATAAGCTAAGCTTGGGGGAGTTGATACGTCCAAAACATATCTAGTTTCCCGAACAGTTCTGCTGTTGTTTGCCCTCTATCTTGTGTGTTTTGAATGTAACTAATACTGACTGAGGCTGTTTTCAGCAGAATTGCTCTGGTGTCTCGTTTTTATGCAGAAATTCAATTTTCGGGAAAATTCCCGGAAAATATCACAAAATCCATATTTCACCCGAAGACTCACGGAGCCAGAAGACGATACGGAGGGGGCCTTGAGGGGCCCACACTTGCCCTAGGCGCGGGCTAGGCTTGGCCGCGCCTAGGGGTGGTCTGGCCGCCTCGGTCACCCCCTCGACCTCTCCTTCGCACTATATAAAGCCCCTGACCTAAAAATACAGGGAGGTTAGATGTTTTTCTAGAAAAAGTTCCGCTGCTCCGCCGCCACCAGAAACCCCAATCCGGGACCAGAAACTCCGTTCTGGCACCCTGCCGGAATGGGGAATTGGAGGAGATCATCGCCATCATCACCGACGCCTCTCCATCAACCATCCATGATTCCCCCATCCATGTGTGAGTAATTCCCCGTTGTAGGATATAGGGGATGGTAGGGATTGGATGAGATTGGTCATGTAATAACTATAAAATTGTTATGGGCATAGTGTCTAGTATCTGTTGTTAGTATTTTTGACATTGTTGCAACTTGCTATGCTTAATGCTTGTCACATTAGGCCCGAGTGTCATGATCTCAGATCTCAACATGTTATTGATTCATGATGATAATCATTGTTTTTTATCATATCTGCATTATTGTTTTTGATCATATCTGCAAGTTGTATACACATATTGTTGTCCCGAACCCGAGGCCCCAAAGTGACAGAAATTGGGATAACCGGGGGAGATGGCTATGATGTGAGGATCACATGTGTTCACGGAGTGTTAATGCTTTGCTCCGGTACTCTATTAAAAGGAGTACCTTAATTACTAGTAGTTTTCCTTGAGGCCCCGCTGCAACGGGCTGGTAGGACAAAAGATGTCGTGTAAGTTTCTCATTGCGAGCACGCATGACTAAATAGGAACACACGCATATAGTTATTTTGTACTAGGATGCGTATATCATTATTACTTGCAATGCCTATGTCTAGCTATTATATGGACTATCACATTCATGGAGCGCCCAATCATCCATCCATGTGCTTACAGTATTTTAATCCTGTTGTCTACTGCAATCATCGTTATTGTTGTTTTTATTTCAGTACTTCTGTTACTTCACTACTACCACTGCTATAAAACTGTTACTACTGGTAAACTGTTGTGAGCAAGTCTATTTCCAGGTGCAGGTGAATTGACAATTCATCTGTTAAAGCTTATAAATATTTTTTGGCTCTCCTTGTATCGAATCAATAAATTTGGGTTTTACTTCCCTAGAAGATTGTTGTGATCCCCTATACTTGTGGGTCAAAATTACAAACTCTAGATTTTAGTGTATTGTTTACTATTGTTCACCAATGCTGAAATCAAGATTTGTTATTTTTTCTGTGCCCAGAATACAACATATTTCATTTTGAAAATTTACACACTTGTAGATTGCAATATTGTCTACATCATTGTATTTTTTTGGAATTTTTTAACATATTTGAAATGAACTTTGCATAGATTCAAAAAATAGCCTTGCCCGAGCTACAAAAGTGCATTCTCGTTATTATCTATGATATATATCATATTTAATATGAAAATATATTTTATCGTGATTCTAGTAATACTTATTTCATATTATAAAACTGGTATATTTTATTATATAATTGATTAAATTTTACAAAGTTTAAATTTCATGCAAAAATATGAACAACATAAATTGGGATGGAGGGGCGAGGGAGTATCATGTTGGGTGCGTGGAGTATGATGTATTGTGAGAGTGATTGTTTCCTAGTCGACATAGAAACAGTTATTTCTCTGCCAATATTCAAACATGAAGATCTTGTCATCACTTCTACAATTGTACAATTCTCAAATGTCCAGTCCAGATTGAATAGTTTTGAACATCGACTACGACATGTTTCTCAGACATCCAAAACAAAATAACAAAAACGTTTGTCGCGTTGATTTTAGATGCCGTGCCGGTGTCCGAGTACATTTTGCTGGAGCAAGTTTCTCATTAATTATGTGTAGATACTTGTTGAAATGAGATCTGCTCTCCTAAGATCACTGCTGCAATTGATGGCTGGCTATGCAGCTTTCACGACAGAGTCAGTCTACATACGCCCGGCCTTGTAAATACGACATGCAACTGTGAATCTGTGATAGGCCACTGACCTTACGTTAGGACATGCACTGTCTCTCCCCTGCAGCCACCATGAATGCCAGCATGCATGTGTATACACGTACCAGTGTACCACCTTATTTACTAGCTGCCGCAGAAACGTTCAACGGACACACTTATTTGCAACCTACGCCCAGCAGATTGATTACTCAGGACCATTTCTCGTAAGGTCACTTCCCCCACAAATGTGGGTACTCCACGCACCACCGTCCATGCGTCCTTTGCACGTCTAAAGATAGGTAGCAAGGTCATGTCTCATGTCGCTGACCATACGGCTCCACTCGTGCGTGGTAATACCAAGGACACCTAGCAGGCCAGTATATATGCCAGCACTCTATTTCAAGGGCCACGGTAACATGTCGAAAATTTGTTAAAATTTAGATGTATCTATTACATGCACACCCACTTTGTAAATCCACAAGAGCTGTTCCTAGAATTCTATCACATTTCACCCTAGGTAGGGTGTCAGGGCGAGATCCCAGTGGAATTTCACTTATAGTGTATTTTAATTTTTTTTGTTCAAATTTTAGTGTCAAAATTTATACTACAAAAAGCAAAATGCATTACTAGTGAGAATTAGGTGGGATCTCACTTGACACCCTATCCCCAGGCATAAAATCAAATGAAATACTCTTCCTCTGGACTCCGGTCCATAATAAGTGTCAAGTTTTTGTTTAAATTAGTTTAAATTTTAACTAAGACATCGATATTTATTATGAATCGGAGGGAGTAGCAAACATTCCATCATCCTAAAATCAACGTACCATGACAAGTTTGAAAAAGCAGGTAATATAAAAATTTGCAAACAACATAGAGATGATGAAAAAAGGTCATAAAACCTGTGACGGTATTCAATTGTTTCAAAGGTCAGACTGATCAATTTTACAATGCTCTCCAATCATAACATTTTGTTAAATATAAGAGAGTACAACTATCACATATCTTTGCATAATTGGTGGTACCTAATAAAACTAAAATCAAGCTGCAAGAGTTGTACCTTTAAGGTATATAAAGGCATGTTTGATTCAAAGTTCTATGGGAAATTTTCCTGTCATAGTTGTTTGATTACTAGAATTCATAGTAAATCTAACATCCACTAATACCTCCTTTTAAGAATCCTTTGCTTTCCCTCTGGTGGATACAAACAAAAAAATCATACGAATTCCTGAAAGATTAATGCCGATATGACATTGCAATCCTATGATTTTTCTATTTCTAGAATTTTTCTATCCTGCGAATCACTTAGTGTGCTTAAACAAGTAGGACAAAAAAGATGGTCCAGCAAGGATGGTCGGCTTTATTAGTAATTATACAATATTTTTTAGCCAAATCTAATGATAATACGTCTTCCTGAACCATATATTAATGAACAAAATTAAAGAACTTAGCTTAAGAATATTGGAACGAATATACTTATTATGCATACGACGACTTGGATTGAAACAAAAGGGATTTGCTAGTTCTCATCTAGCTTCGTGCTCAGTTCAGTCTTAAGTTATTTGATTTACATCGTAATTCGAGTTAGTCATGAGTTACAACATAATTTGCAACTGAGATTTAAAAACATTATCTAACTGAGAACAAAGTTAGTTCCTAGTCGATCGAAAAATAATACACCCGAAACAAAAAGACCATATATGCATCACTCTGAATTTCTGATGTAGAGGTTGCTCTTCTCCTTCCTGAAAAAAAATACTATGACGAGTTACATCCAAAGTAGGATTAACTTCCTTGCGTTTAGCATTTCTACATCCATCATATCGTTGCCACCAAACGAGGAGTAGTGATCGAAGTAAAACACTCGCTGAAGCGAATTATATCGCTAAACTCGATATTGGCTTCCCATTCTTTTAGATGGCTTCTGAGAACAACATTGACTGATGAAACATGGCACGATCGATGGCAGTGGTGCACGCATGCGTGCGCGCTACGAGCAAGGTGTGCTTCTCCTACGTATCCCACATCGGGTACTGGTGGATGCAGTCCATCCACGGCCCCAGCGCGTTCCTCCCGGCGCGCCCGCCGGCGACGTCGTCGGCGACGGCGACGCGCTCCCACACCAGGCTGTTGGCCTTGAGCCCGCTCCCGATGCCGAGCTGCCACACCGTGTCGCCCTTCCGGACCCGACCCTTGGCCTCGAGGTACGCGAGCTGGTACCACAAGGCCGCCGCGGACTGGTTCCCGAACCGGTGGAACGCCATGAGCGCCGCCTCCATCTCCCTCTCGCCCAGCCCGAGCCCCTTTCCCAGTCGCAGTATCATCGGCTTCCCCGACGACGGCAGGCAGAAGTGGTCCGCCGCCTCGCGGAAGTCTGGCATCGGCGCCGCGCCGGAGACACTGCTGCCGGCGAGCTTGTCTTGCCCTCGCCGCCGCATCGACACGAGCAACGCGGCCGTGTAGCGCGCCTTCTCGCGCCAAGGCAGGATGGAGAGGCTGAGCTTGACGAGGTGCGCGCGCAGCAGCTCGCTGACCATGCGGCCGACGCCATGGCCGAGCGTGAAGCCGGTGATGCCCTCGTCGTCCTCCTCCCGGTACCCCGCGCGGTAGCTCCGGTCGTTGGCCGTCGTGTTCGTGCGCGTCATGTTGACGAGCCGGTACTTCAGCGGCGCCGCCATGTTGTTCGTCACGAGCACGGCGGAGCAGCCTGTGCGGAAGTTGCAGTTGAGGAGGAGCTTGCCGTGGTCCTTGCCGAAGTACCACCCGACGGTGAGGATCTCGGCGCTGACGACGACGGCGTACGACATTGCGTGCGCACGCAGGACGCCAGCCGCGACGTCCACGCCGACGGAGCCCGCGCTGCAGCCCATTCCTGAGAGGTTGAAGGTCTTGACGTCGGTGCGCATCCGGTAGCGGTTGGCGATGATGGCCGTGAGCGACGGCGCCGGGCAGAAGCCGCTGCAGTTGACGACGAGCGCGCCGACGGCGGATGGCGGCACGCGGGTCTTGGCGAAGAGGTCGTCGAGGGCCGGGAAGAAGAGCATGTGCGCCTCCTGGACGGCGTGCGCGTGCGTGGACGCCGGCGGGAGGTAGTGCAGCGCGGGCGGGAAGTAGGTCTCGTTGCCCATGCCGCTGGACTGGATGGCGTTTGCCATGAACTCGATGCTGCCGCCGTCGAAGCAGTCGATGAGGTTGAAGTGCTCTATTAGCGCTGCCACCGGGAGCCGAAGCCGGCGGGGCGGCTTGAGGCAGGAGAAGTCGACGAGCCCGATGCTGCCGCCCGCGGCGCGACGGCGGCGGTAGCGGCAGAGGAGCAGCATCGCGGAGACCGGCACGAGGTAGAGCGTCATGCTCCGTTGCAAGGCAAAGACGAGGGCCTCGGCGAGGACGCAGAGGAGCAGTGCCACGGCGCCGAGGAGGCCATGGAAGGCCGCGCGCAGGTGGTCCTTGTGAGCTACGTCCATGGCTTTGTGTGTGTGCATCGCTGGTGCTGAGCAAGGGAGGTTTTATAGGGGTTTAGCGCGAGCGCCGGCCACCACCACCACCATGGCCGTGACTAGCGATTTCGAACGCCGTCGCTGGTGTGCAATTTCGATAAATTTGATTTTGCCACAGTTGGGCGCTCGAAGTGACTGGCAACTTGGCCAGCAACAGTGGATATACATGCATGAATCGGTGGTGTAGTACGTGCGTAGGCCTCAGGTGGAATTAATGACACGTCCTCTTAGTTCAGATGATGAATTCAAATCGCAGGCTGGAGGGGGGAGGATTTGACTCAGATGCACGTCCAGAATGAAATGATTCGAGGTTTCAGGGCATCTCCAGCGGGCGCGACGCATTTCGGACACCCAAAATGTCCGCGGGCGTCCGTTTGCGTCGCGAGGCGGACGCGGAAATGGTCGCGTGTCCGTTTGCGTCTGGGGCTGGCTCCAGCGGGGCGACGCATTTTGGGCGCAGGCCAGAATTCAAAAAATAGAAGCACGCATAAACTTTTGCACTAAATTTACAGCCGCATTTTGAGGGCTGAAAAGTTCACCCCACTTTGCATATCGGACTGCGTAAAGTGGAGACCAAAAGGGGCACAACAAGGCATGTGCAGCAATAAAAATGTCCAAAAGGAGGCCAAGGTGCTGGGCGCATGGCGCCGGCGATCAGGCGTCTCGCGCGCGGATTTCGGCGGTCCTTCCAATACTCCTACGAATCACCGGACGTCAGACGCATGAAACACGGCGAACGCACACATTGAGAGAGCTCACGTACCGGGTCGTCCATCGTCGGGGCAGCCGGCGCCATTTCGTCGAACAGGGTGCGGGGATGTGGCATGCTCTCCTCCGGCAGCCGGCGCGTCTTCTGTGTCGCGCCCGAGCTGGAGTCACCGCTTCTAGGAGTCCGGTTGAGGTCGGGAACAGCCGCCCCGTTGAACTGCTCCGCCGCCCCGGTCAACTCCACCGGCGGCAGGCCGGACGCGAACCGCGACGCCGGGTGGCCCCGCAAGGGAGTGGGAGTTCCGGGACGCAGCCGGGAACTTACCGAGCTGTCCGACGAGGACGGAGGAGCGACGCCGGCGATCCCTCTCTCTTGACGAGCATGTAGCCCTCCGCCAAGGTCGGATGGAGGGCTACTTGCGCGACGCCGGCTTTGATTCGCATCCGCCACGCCTGCTGGTTGGCGGCCGCGGAAATCTTCATCTTCGGTCCTGCGCCGGCAGCGACGTTTTGCGGCCTCGATCGCTTTCTCCTCCGGGGAGAGCACCTTCTTTGCAGCCTTCGCCTTCGTCTCCCGGCCGCCGCCGGTGCCGGCCCGCTTTGCTTCCGGCGGACCCTCCATTGTGGCTACGGTCGTGGCTACGGGGGAGTGTGGGGCGGCGGCGGGTGCGGCGGCGAGGGTTTGATCCGCATCCATGGCGGTGGCTGCGGCGGCGAGGACGTCCATCGCTTCGGAATGTTTCGCTTACGGAATGTTTCGCGCCGGTCTAGTTTGCTTTTCGCGCGGGGAATGGCCAGTGGCGGGAATTATATCGGCCTCGCTGCCACTGACGCGCGGGTCCTACGTCTTTTTCGGCGGTCACTCGGCGCGACCGCCGAGCGTCCGCGGAGACGCAAACCTGCCGCATATTTGGGCCAGGTTTGCGTCTCCGCGGACGGGCCGGTCACTTTGCGTCGTCCCGATGGAGCAGGGCCTAGACGCATTTCCGGTCACGGCGGACGAAAACGGTCGCTCAGCGACCATTTACGTCGCGCCGCTGGAGATGCCCTCAAGCGACGATCTATGGCCACCACCCTGTGGCAGCGCACAGAGGTGCGGTTGAGGGGGATAAATGGTGGGGATCCGGTCCCGGTGCTGACTTTGTAGAGGATTTTATTACAAATATCATAACCTTTGTAAAATTTGATCGCTAAGGGTATCTCTAGCGGGTCGATCTAAATCGATGTCCCAAATGATTCGTTTCTGACCGTTTGGGTTGGCCCGCTGACAGAATGTGTCTCGTGATCCGGCCGGTCAGAACAGTGTGTTCAGCGGCACCACCGTGGCGCCACCCATTTGGCCCGGGTGCGCCTTTTGACCCGCTGACTGTAGTTAAAAATTAGGATAGGATTTGAAAAGCAACTAAGTTGATGATATGGTCAACAAAAACACGGGAGAAATTGAGAATTTTATTCAAATTTCATTATAAGTTACATGTTTGAATGAAGCAACTAAATTTAAAATAAAAAACCCTACTAGCTGTCTGTCGGCGGTCGCGACAGCCCAGCTTCGCCGTTGTTCTTCGCGGCGGTCGACGGAGCAGAGGCGGTCTGCAGGATCAACGTGAACCGCCGCCTCATGGTGAACTCGGCGTTGAGGGTGAGCCACTCATCTTCTCGGCGGGTTTCCTCGGCGAGCATCCGAGCGTTTAGCTCAAAGATCCTCTGTCGCTTGGCCTCCATGAGGAGCCGCCCAACCTTCTCAGTAGGCAACCGCTCGAGGGAGACCACCATGGCACGCTGGAGAAGCTGCTGGTCTGCCTGCTCTAGGATGCGGACGGCGTTCCTCCGGTCGTGCGCTATCCGGTAAGACTCGAGTATCTCTCTTGCCATGGGTCGGCCGCTGGCTCCTGCTCCGCCTCTTCCGCTTCCCGTTCCGCGTCGGCCTCATGTTGCACGTTCTGGAGGACGGACTCCGCTATATCGGCGCTGAGGCCTGCGTCGAAGATGTCTAACGGGCTCCAGCTCTACGCTGGCTCCAGAGGCGAAGGTGCAGGCACCGTGCGCCCGTTGCGGTCCAACATATAATAGGTGGTGGCTTTGCGGCGAGGCATGCTAACTAGACGCCTGCGATGCTTGGTGGGTGAGGACTTGGTGGTGACCACGGAGAAGCCCGCGCTTAAATAGGCTGTGGTCCGAGCCACAGATCTTTCCACTAGAATGTCATATAGCACTGCGGTGGCTCGGACTTGTATCTCTATCTTAGAGGTCTCAAGCTTCCCGGCTCCTGCCATATGCTTCTCACAAGCTTGAATTCTGCCAAAGGCTTTTTATTTTTATTTTGTTTTTCTAGCCTTATAAATAAAAAACGACCATAGGTAAGACCACTTCACGTACATGAGCTTTATGTCTTGCACCGAGCAGAATTCTATATGTTCGTAGAAAATTTATGAAGTACACCCTTGTGGATTATATGCAGTCTTATTCTTGCAGCTACAAAAGCAATCGTTTCTGTGAACTTGATCACTTCTGGAAATTAGAAGGAATATCAGGGTACTCCTTGTTGGGTCATATCCCTCCACATGAAAATGTGTTGGCAGCTCAATATCAGCCCAGAAAATTCAACACGTATCAACCGTTGATGGAGGTTCGCGTCCAACAGTTGTGCTGCCTCCTTGAGAGGTAGATAAGGGAAAAATCCTAGCCACCCATCAAGGCTAAGCAAGAGAGCAAGGGAGCTAACCAAAACGTGGCTGCTGATGTGAGAGGGTGAGAGAACACACTAGAACATCAAACCAAAAAAGAACAGAGGAAGAAGAAGGAGAGATGATTTATGTCCAGATTTCGGAGATCTGACCGGTCGGTCTTCAAACTGGTGTTTGGAGGCTCAAATGTTCTTGGATCGGCTCCAAACTCGGTGAGCTTGTTCCTTACTTTGGTATTTCGATCTGGTTAGCTGGTTTGAGATTTAGATCAGTGGAGAATCAGATTTGAGAGTGGTGAAATCAGTTCGGACTATTGCAGTTTTAGCACATAGCAGTTTTGGTAGACAAACAGTTTGGGTAGGCAAACAATATCCGATTGAGCTGATTTTTTGGTTAGTATGTTGGAAACTCATATGTCTACTTGTCTATTAAGTTTGGTGCTGATTGGATCTGTTGTTTAAGAGTAGTTTGCTTATTACCGAAAAGGACAGAATCTGTGATATCTCTACTTTATTGTATCTTACATCTTGTGGTTGTTGTTATTGTTGTCGGTGGGCAACGAGGTGAAGTGTGTTGTAATATCTAGATTTTCTAGAGAAGACTTTATACTCAGGTTTCTCATAGTGAAGCTTGCGCGGACCAGTTGGTCCACACCCGTGGTTTTTCCCTCCTCGCGTTGTGGAGGTTTTTCACATAAATCCTTGTTTCACTTGTGTGTGCTTGTGTTTTTTTCCGCTGAATCTATTGGTTGAAGCTATCCTCGAACTTTATCTATTTCACACAGGCATAGTGCGGTTGTGCCCCAACAAAGTGGTATTGGGGCTGAAGTTAGTTTGTACTTAAGTTTCAAAGCAAGGTTTGTTTTGGGCTGAGTGAATTTGCTTGTGCGAAAGATGGAAATGAATACCAACAAAATTATATCATTGAATGGTAGAAATTATCAAGCTTGGAAGAGCAAGATGAAGGATTTGCTATATTTAAAGGAATACCGGAAGCCGGTGTTCTCCACTGAGATGCCTAAAGATATGAAGGAAGATCAGTGGGAGGTACTTCATCTACAAGCTTGTGGGTTCATTCGACAATGGGTTGATGAGAAAGTTTTGAACCATATCATTAATGAAAAACATGCAAACACTTGATGCATCTAAAATACATACATAAACTTTGTAGTTTATTGCCACATATTTCTTCTTATTTGCATCTCATATAAGGTTATATCAATGTTTTATATTGTTTTTGGGGCTTTTCCAATGATCACCTTTATTTGGTTGTAGCTCTGCAGAATGACAGTGGTGGTAGGTTCTGTGTATTTTTTTACTTCCAGTGACCTATACAGAGTCAAATGGACTTGTGCTTTTCCTAGGATCAATATTTTACTAATACTGATGATATGAAGCTTTGAAATCATGCAAACGGAGCCCCTGGCCGCACCACCTAGGCGTGCCGCCTCCTCGAGCATGCTCAACCGTCCATCAAGAGCCCCATATGATGGTATTGACCTAAAAATTCCTATATAAAGGACCCCCACCGTGTATCGGAAATGAGGTGGAGCCTAGATCAGAAACACCAAAATAGAGTTAGCTCCAACAAAGATTGCAGGGGGAACCTCTACCAGAGCCGCCACCGGAGAGATCTCCTACCCCTCCAATAGATCAACGCCACCATGACGAGAAGGGAGTAGTCCACCTATGGACTAATGGTTTGTGGCAGTAGCTTGTTCTATCTCTCTCTTGTTCTATCATTATGTTACCACCATATGATCAGCTGCCCAACATGATTATGGTCATCTATGTAACCCCTTGTGGTGGATCTCTTTTATATGAGTTGATATTTGAGATTGGAATCCACTTTTGTGTGAGACGTATAAGTAGATGCATATTATGTACCACTTCTTAAGTACTTGTTTTGATCCAACTTGTATGTGAGAAGATTTGTGGGTGTACGTTAGATGGAGTAACATGGGGGTAGTGATTGAATAATCACACAAAATTCAAGATCTACTTTGGTTTTAACTTTTCTTTTGTTGCCTCACTAGGGATTAAGTGGAAACATGTGTTATAGTTTCATATAGTTACATTCTAGATGGTCTTGTTAAATTAATGTTGTATATTTGAGATCTAAACATTATGTCAAAGTTTTTAAAGCTATGCTCTATTAATTCTTAAATAAAGGATTTCTTGGAGTTTTCCCTTTTTGGAGTAGTATAAGAGAGATGTGTTGCATCATCTATATGTTAGAACATAATGCCCATACAAATACTTATTTTATAATATGAGATTCCTCCCGCATAATATAACTTATGAATTGTTTAAGTCCATTACACCTTTATGAGAGCGTAGAGAAGTGAAACCATAAACCCCGGTCCAATTTTAATCATACTTTTATCAACCTCTACAATTTCAGAACTTATTAATTTCGAAAATCCAAAAATATGTTTAAATTTTGCAAATCCAATCCAAAACCCAAAAAGACCTTTTACTTTGTTATTTTACTTTTATTGACTAGTATAGATTGCTTTACTTTTATGTATTTACTATATTCTTCATAATAATTACACGAAACCTTGTGCTTGACAACCACACGGTGGAGTTGGGGACACATGGCAATTTTGTTCTGTAGATTGCTTGAGGAGGATAAGGGGAGTAATTCTTAGCCAATCCCCCGAGAGCTCGATATAAACCCGTGAGTCACCCTTGTGGGGAAAAGAGGCTTGCTACAACACTCTGCATTTGGAGTTTTAACGATTTGGTACACACATAGTTGTTGCCATCAAGATCATTTCCTGGCGCTTTGTCGGGGAGTTGCAAGAACACATTACGGGCGCATCATCATCAAGCTGTTGTAACATCTTCATCTTCAAGGCAATAGTCAGAACATTTTTTGCGCCGTCTTCATCAACAAGCTGCAATCACCTAAGCTTGGGGAAGCTACAGATCATGTGGGTCTTTTCTTTTCCTTTAGATCTACAAAGCAATTTACTTTTGTCTTTTTTTTCATTTTTCACTTTATTTAGATTTTCATATGGTTTTCCTTCCCCCGTTTGCTTTTACTTCCAACACTGCCTTTACTTTGTTTTTACCTTTTGTTTTGCATTAACTCATATAGATAAAGATCCATACAAATTATTTTGATCTTTACCTACTTGCAATTATGAAGAAAACAACCTTTTGGCCTTTTAGTGTTAGAAATTTCCCTCAAAATGATGAACTTCCTATAGACATATTTGAAGTAGATCCTGCCATAACGAAAATAATTTATGAAGATTGTTTCTCAGGCAAACCTAAAGAAGATCCCATGGCACATCTAAGAAAATTCATGCTAGATGTAAAAAATTTGTAAATGAATATATGCCAACAACAATTTAATCAAAATAAAACTTTTCTGTATTCACTAGCTGGAAAAGCACTAGATTGAACAGTAAATTGGCCGGTTGGAAACTTTAGTTCTTGGTTTAATTTAAAAGTTCCCTTTGTAGGAAGGTTTGGTTCACCGGAAAAACTAAGTAACCTTAGGAAAATAATATTTTCGTTTCAAAAATTATAAGATGCATTACTTATAAAAGCTTGGGAGATATTAAGAAGACTTGCATATGGAACATAACATAGCCTTAGATATTGGATGTTAATGCACACATTTTACACAGGGTTAACCAATAGTTCCATGGCATATTTAGACACCCAATCTCAATGCACCCTTATGAATTATTTAGCCTCTATAATGGAAAGAAACAAATAGAGGAAGTTGAAATGCGTAGTGAAGTACATGATCTTCTAGTAGATAAATGTAGCTTGCATGAAATCATTAATATATTATAAAAAATTCTAATGATCCATCTGTTAATGTTCATCAAGCAGGATTTGGTTCATACATAGTAAACTATGTCATCATTAAAGAAGATAGAAATATATAATAATGAAGCTATGAACCACCTAAGTCGGGGGTTGCTTGGCTCCTCAAGATATTAATCACTATTGGCAAAGAAACTCACCATGCAATGTTAGATCTAGGATCTAGTGTCTCAGTTTTGTCAAAAAAAAAATTATGAAGTTTTAGAACTCAACAAAATGGAAATATGCTCAATAGAACTTTTACTCGCTGATGATTCCACCAAACACGCCCTGGGCATAGTAAAAGATGTTATGGTTGAGTTGCATATGACTTTTGTTCCTGTTGATTTTGTTGTCATGGACATGGGGAATAGAACTTCTAGTTCTGTAATTTTAGGAAGACCCTTTTTAAAACCAGAGGAGCAATAATAGATTCAAAAGAAGGGAATGTTAAGTTCCAATTCCCACATAAAAATGTATCTAAGATTTACCTAGGAGGAAATGACACCAAAATACGATTTGACATATGATCTCCACCCATCTTAAAAAACAAATGAGAAACCTAGCTATAAAGCTATACAGCAAACGCTCTATGGGAGGTATACATGGCCATGTATTGGGCCGGGCTGGGCCGAGAAAAGCCCGACGCCGAAAAATCAGGCCATATTCCGGCCCGGCCTAGCCAAATAACCATGCCTCTTCGTTAAATGTACAGCTGGGCATGGGCGGACCGGCCCGGACGGCCCGACCTAACCCGGCCCAAAAATCCTGGGTTGGGCTTGCATGTCGGGCTAGATTTGGGCCTGATATTGGAGCCCGAACGTCGGGCCGGGCTAGGCTCGGGCTTGCGGAACATAGGATTTAGGCTTAGTTTAGGTCCGGCTTGTCAGGTCGGGTTCGTGCGTTCGGGTTGGGTTTGGGCCTGGTTTATAAGCCCGGGCTGGGTCGAGTTCGGGCCTGTGAATTTAGGTTTGGGCTTTTTCAGGCCTGGCTCGAAACCCGACCCAGCCTGAAAAATGCCCATGTGTAGTTAAATGCAGTTTTCGGGCTACCCGGGCCTGGCCCGGCTATCGGGTCAACATTTTCAGGCCTAGATCCGGGTTTTTTTGGGCCGGGGCCCATGACCAGGCATAATGGGAGGCAACAAGGTTATTTTTATGTTTGTTTTGCTTTTAGTTTTTTTGTTACAGTCATAAAGTGTTAGTTTTATTTGTTTTCTGAAGTATTAATAAAGTGCAAAGTTTAACCCATTTTGGATATATATAAGTTGTTCCAACATTTGGAGATGAAGTTTTCTGCAGAACACTTTTCACAAGAAAAATTCTAGTTTTCGTTATGTACCTCCGATTGCACTCATGTTTCCGCCTACGGTTTCAAATTTTTATCCTCTATAAAAACAAAAATTAGCAAAAATTCCTGACATGTCTAAGTGGCTGAATAAGTTACGTTTATCTTTTGTTGTTTTTCGTGATAGATTATGTCCCTTTTTGTAATGTACAAACTTTTAAGTTCCAATTTAATTTTTTTTAGTTGGTTGAGATTTAGGGAATGTAGATCACCAAATATACTTGTCGGACACCTCATATAAAAGAAAATTTAAGGATTTCATGACCGCTTGCATCATTTTTTTTTGACAAGCCAACTTGCATCATATATTTGTACGACGTGCAGCTCGAAACAACGACATGACATAAAAAGGGTTTTTGCTGACTATTAGATACCTGAGAGTAAAATTAGTGCTCAGTCAAGTCCTACACCGTTCGATTGCATCGTGATTCGTGCACTTATGAGTTATAACTTAGATTGCAACTAAAATTTTCAGTTACAACTGGGGATACAACTGATTTTTCAGTTATAAGTGGGGATGCAATGGAAAAAAATTCTCCGAACTATTGGATTTGCCTCCTAATTTGTTCTGGTCATGAGTTAGATTGGGGTTGGAATTTGATGACGTTATCAGACGGAGAACTAAATTCTCAGCGGAGAATTAGCCACACCGAACTAAAATATTGCTAAGAAAAGGAAACAGAAGAATAACATACAAATAGTAAGTACAGTGGACAACATCAAGAAGGATTAAGCAAGTCAAGGAACAACGGAATCAAAGTGAAAATACATAACATACGCACGGCACAAACAAGACTAGCCTCCGCCTCGTACCTGCAAACATTCTTCTCTTCAAACGCCCAAACAGCCCGCGAGCGCGCGCTATGTACCACACCATTTGCTCAATCGAATTCAGCGCGCGGCTGCTCTCTCGCCGGGAAGCGGTGGATACAGTCACCCCACGGGCCCTCGTCGGCGCCGGGCGCCGCCGCACCGTCACCGTCGGCGGCGACGCGCTCCCACACGGCGCTGTTCGCCTTGGGCCCGCTCCCCATGCCGAGCTGCCACACGCGGTCGCCCCTGCGGACCCGCCCCTTGGCCTCGTGGTACGCGAGCTGGTACCAGAGCGACGCCGCCGACTGGTTGCCGAACCGCTGGAACGTCCCGAGCGCCGCCTCCGCCTCCCTATCCCCGACGCCCAGCCCCTCCGCCAGCATCCGTATCATCGGCATCCCCGACGCCGGCAGGCAAAGGTGCTTCGCCGCCGTGAGGAAGTTCGGCTTCGGCACAGCGTCGTGGACATCGTCTTCCTCGGGGAGCTTCTTGCTGCTGCTCTGTCGGTGATTGAAGTGGAACTGCACGAGCGCCGCGGCGTACCGGAGCTTCTCTTGCCACGGGAGGATTTCGGCGCCTAGGGCGGGGAGATGCGCGCGGAGGAGATCCCGCACCACGCCGGCGAGGCTCCGGCTGATCGTGAACCCGGTGATCCCTTCGTCGTCCTCCTCCCTCAACGCCGATGCGTATCCGCGGTCGTCGGCCGCGAGATTAGTACGTGTCAGGGCGATGAGACGGTAGTTGGACGGCGGTGCCACCGCGACGGCATTCGAGTTCGACAGCAGCGCGGCAGAGCAGCCGGTGCGGAAGAAACAGTTCAGCAGCAGCTTGCTGGGATCCTTCCCAGGGTACCACCCAACCGTGACGATCTCGGCGCTGACGACGACCGCGTACTGGACTGCCCCGTCGTGCGCGCTCAAGACGCCTCTCGCGACGTCCACGCCCACGACGCCCGCGGCGCACCCCATGCCGGACAGGCTGAACGCCTTCACGTCCCCGCGCATGCCGTACCGGTTCACGATCACCGACGCGAGCGACGGCGCGGGGCAGAACCCGCTGCAGCTGACGACGAGCGCGCCCACGGCGGACGGCGGCACGCCGGTCTTGGCGAACAGCTCGTCGAGCGTGGGGAAGAAGAGCGCCCCCGCCTCGTGCACGGCGTCGGCGTGCGTGGCCGACGGCGGGATGCGGTGCAGCGAGGGCGGGAAGTAGGTCTCCTCGCACATGCCGCTGGCCTCGACGACCTTCGACATGAACTCCACGCTGCCGTCGTCGAAGCAGCCGATGAGGCGCAAGTGCTCGAGGAGGGCCGGGGTCGTGACGCGCAGCCGCCGGGGTGGCTTCAGGTACGCGAAGTCCACCAGGTTGATGTCCGCGCGTCGGCCGGAGCGGCGCAGGAGGAGCAGCAGCATCGCGCAGACGGGGAGGAGGTAGAGTGAAGCGTGGCGGTGGAGGACGAAGACGCAGAGCTCGGCCAGGATGCAGAGGAGCAGGGTGGCCACGCTGAAGAGGCTGTGCACCGCGGCGAGGAGGCGCCCTTTGTGCACCATCTCCATGATCGCGCGCTTGGCGTACGTGTACGTTGATATGTCTAGTGGTCTTGTGTTGTCTGTTCTCGGAGCTCGCGTACGGGACTCTGACAACGCTGCACTATATATAAGCCGGCCGGTTGCGAAGATTTTACTCTGCTTTCTACGGTTCAATTGTTCAACTGTACTCCCTTCCATCTCTTTTAATTGATTCGAATTTAATACAACTTGAATCAATTAAAAGGAATCGGAGGGAGTACAAAATAAGGATGTGTGTGGCTACTTTATCAGCTTAATTCAACATCCTAATAATTTTGCACTATATGAACAACTTTTACTGTGCAAAATGAATTGTACACCTAAACTTGCTTCTCGATTCACTTGCAACTTAGAAATCTTGGTTGCAATCCGCTTGCAATTAAAAAAAAGTTGTAATTGTAACCCACTTATTGTGAAAATTTTATTGTAACCCATTCATAACTTTAAAAATGTAAGTTTCGACCCAAAAATCACAGTTGCAGCATCAGTTACACCCCATAGGACACGTAAATCGCGATAAATCCGATGGTTCTGGAATTGAGTGATTTTAACCTACTAGGAAGTTTGCCGCGGCGGCAGATCACGCTCTTGGCCGTTAGACTATTGGTTATAGTATTGTAGAAGTACTACAATATATGACTTACTAAAATACTATATATAGAAGTGCTGGTGTGAAAGCACTATTCCAAAACATAAATTTCAAGTGCCCATAAGTAATCCTAAGGTGATGAATAAAAGGGGTAGTATGAACAAAAAGAACGATGGACGTTCGTAGGGCGATGTAACATAAATGGGTAGCATGCCAGCAGCACTACACAGTAGATGCAGCCGGAGGAACAACTCGAGCCGGTTAAAAGTTCTGACAGATAAGGAAGCAAGTCTTTTTTAGGAAATACCATAAAGAAAGCAAAACATTTTCCCGATTAAAAGAGGCAGTGGATGGTAGAGCCTTTTTGTTTCCTCTTTGTTTTTGGAGTTGTTACAAAAGAAATGCCAGTATGTCTTCCGGATGAAAGAAGTAGCGGGTGAAATAAGTATATATTTCTAAAGGTACGGTAGAAGAAGTCAATAGTATTCTCCTTAGGTAAAAGAGGCGAAGGAATGTGGAGTAAGTATATTTATCTGGTGTTACTATAGAAGGGCACAATGTTTTTTTCTTGGGAAAAAGATGATGAATGTTGGTTCTTTTCCGAAACTGCCCCAGAATTATGCGCCGTCGAGGTAATTATTGTCTAGAATTACTACTGAGATTTAAGGTTCGTATAAATATTACCACGCTTGTGCACCATTGAGAAATTACCGTTGCAGAAATATATGCCCTGAAAGAATTACTATTATGTCGTTAGCGATATCTTTCGTAGTTGACATCAGCACACAGATAAATTACTGTGGAAGTTGAATATTTCTACTGGCGACAAACAGAACTATGGTTGAGGTTGAAGCTTCAGGTAAAAATTTCCACGCTTGTGCATCGTTGAGAAATTACCGACGCAGAAATACGAGCCATCAAAGAATTGTTACAAGTAGTTGACATCGATATGCTACAAATTACCGTGTAAGTAGAATGTTTCTACTACTAACAAATTGCTGCTGACGGATCGATGAATTACTACGAAAAATTATTGTCAAATTTTTTAAAAAAAGAAAAAATACAAACCGGAGTATTGTTCATGCACTTGGAAGCATGAGAGCACAAGGTACGAAAATACACCGGATGATCCTATGACGATTGGAAAATGAGTCGTGCCGGTTAAAAGGTTCAAGGATAACGAAGCAAGTCTTTTTTGAGAGAAACGATAAAGAAGGCAATACTCCCTCCATCCCAAAAAAAAGTTGCTCAACTTTTTCTCGATAGGGAAAATATGTCTATATACTTTTGTATCTAGACAAAATGAGCAGCTTTTTAGGGATGGAGGGAGTACTATTTTCCTCGACTAAAACAAGCGGTGGATGGTAGAGTGTCTTTGTTTCTGAAGTTGCTAAGAAAATGTTAGTATTTTTCTGTCTGAAAGAGGTTGCGGGTGAAGTATCGTATACTTTTCTAATGGCACGGTAGAAGAAGGCAGTAGTATTCTTCTAGGTAAAAGAGGCGACAGAAGTTGGAGTAAATATATTTTTGATGGTACCGTAAAAGGGCATAATATTATTTTCCCTAGGTGAAAAAAGAGTGCGAATGTTGGATTTTTCGCGAAATACTGTTGATGAATTATGCATCGGTGAAAAAATACTGACTGGTAATTATCGTCCAGAATTACGGTTGAAGTTGAAGATTCGTGTAAAAATCACCATGCTTGTGCATCGTTGAGAAATTACCGTTGCAGAAATATGCGCCCTGGAAGAAGTGCTATTAGGTAGTTAGCGGTCTGTTTCATAGTTGACATTGGCACACGACAAACTGCAGAAGTTGAATATTTCTACTAACGAAAAACATAACTATGGTTGACGTTGAATATTTGGGTAAAAATTGCCATGCTTGTGCACCTTTGAAAAATTACTGTCGCGGAAATATGCACCCTAAAAAAATTACTATTCGTAGTTGACATTGATACGTGATAAATCACCGAAAAGTTGAATATTTTCACTAACACGTTACTACAGAAAATTAATGTTGGGAAATGAAAAAAAGAGTAAAATATATACAAACCGGAGTACTTACCAGAGGCATGAGAGCACCGTAAAAGCTTGTACCCTTATATACAGTAATTATTCTCAATCAAATGAGAGTTAGCAAAACTAGCACGTTCAAGCAAACAGTAGAACGAACAAAGTATTCCCTCTGTACAAAAATAAGTGACTGAACTTCTTCTAGATACGGATGTTTCTACACATTAAAAACGCGTCTGAATATCAAAATGTAGAGTCACGAAAAAGTTGCATCACTTATTTTTGGACGGGAGCGGATGAAAAAATGAGTTACGATAATACAAAACACAGCCTTAACTAGAGCCACCAAACAAAATCACCATTTTTAAAGAAAAATAAACAAGATCGCCTGATAGTGTAAGAAGGCAGTAGTAGTTTTTTTTGCTGGAAAGTTTGAAGTGTAATTTGAGTCCTGGATCTATCGGGCTACACAGGACAGGAGCCATAGGCCGCCCTCTATTCCTGCAGCACTTACCGCTCGGTACTTTCCTTCCATATGTTAACACTCGGAGGACCAGTCAGCAGTACTAGCATGGGGTAGAACATGCAATGACGCCGTGCAAGGAGCTAGCACCGCCCAACGAGAGTGATGGACTGATGGTACACACAGGTACAGTGCATACACGAAAGTGCACAGGCAGCGATGCAATGCGCGGTTGTAGTTAAACCGAGGCTTTCCTCTTCTACCCCCGTCGATCCGTTAACTTTAAGTAAATTCCCAAAAAGCCACAACGTTACCAGACGAAGTTGGTAAAGCAACTATTGTTCGGCGCAATTGCAAAAATCCATCGGTATTACGCAAATTAGTTGCATTGTCCACTGATTCACTTTTTTAGCTGCGCTAAAAGGGTTTTTAAACGAGCAAGTTCCTCCTGTTATTCACTGTATAAACTTGATCAAAGCTATAGTTGCCAACTCGGCGAGTATGAAAATACCGGCCATCGCTTAGAAGAAGAAGACTTGGTTCAGGCCGCGAGCGAAATCAGTTATGTCAAATGTTGGTGGAATTTTCGAAGAAAGTCCGGAGCTTCGGGTTCTATAGTAAGAGCATCTCCACTCATTTGGCCTCCCCACGCCGAAATCCGGACGAAACTACCGCCGGATTGGACAAAATTAATTCGTGGGAAGAACCATATTTCCAGTCGTCCACACGGAGTTCGGCGGACAAAGTCGAAATTCAAACAAGTCGTCGTCCCACTACAAATTCGATCGGCAAAAGGATCAGCCACAGGTCGGCGATCGGAGGGAAATTACACCAAACAGGGCGTCGGCGATCCCGTCCGGCACGGCGAAGTCGACGCCGTGGTCGAAGCGGCGGCCGACGCCGCGGCCGCGGTCGAGGTTGAAGCAGCGGCGGTCGACGTCGTAGATGGTGAGGACCGACGAGGTAGGCGCCGGAGAAGACGAAGAACTGGCCGGAGCGGGTCGGAGGATGTCGCTGCGATGTCCCTCGTACCAATTCCTCGTCTCCTCGTCCATCAGTTCCGTGTTGCCG
Source organism: Lolium rigidum (assembly GCF_022539505.1). NCBI lineage: Eukaryota > Viridiplantae > Streptophyta > Magnoliopsida > Poales > Poaceae > Lolium > Lolium rigidum. The sequence goes on along the minus strand of NC_061512.1, from coordinate 241,584,207 downwards.
CCGCCCATCAGGAACGCCAAGTCCGTGTTCCTCTTCTTCGTCGCGGTCGTCGTCTTCAACAGGGCGATGCGGGCGCCTTGGTTGGCGAGCATCTCCCTCCACCTGCCGTCGAACTTGTCGTCCCTCCCGGCGGCGTGCGTCTTCGCGTCGGCCCAGCACTTGTCGAACGTCGCCTGCATCCTCTCGGTGGGATGACCCATCTTTTTGAGATCTTTGAGCTTTTTCTGGCCGAGTTCCGGGCGGCCATCCGACGAACCTGGCGCCGGAGCGTCGGGGTTGTACTGTTCGTTTTTGCTCTTCGAGAGGCTCGTGCGGATTTCCGTCCACTTCTCGCACTTCTCGATGCGGGAGTAGACGTTCAGAAACTTGAACTGCAAGCCGGTGTCGTCGTGGTACATGTCGAAAGCACGACGCATCTGGGGAAAAGAGGGCGGCGATCAGCTCACGGCGGTCAGTACAAGTAGGGTAGACGGAGGAGGGACGGCGTATGCATACCTTGGCTTCAAAGTCTTCGCCGCTCACCGGCGTTTTTCTGAGCTCCTCTTGTATGCCGTGCCATTTGCTGCACGCCGTCTGTATGATCCCCCAATGGGTGGCCATGGCCTTGTCTCCGCGGTTCATGATCATCTTATTGAAGTAGGGATCGACGAGCTTGCGCTCGTCGAACGCCGCCTTCACTCGAAGCCAATACGTGTCGGAGGACTGATTCGCCCCGGTTATGCCGTCCATGGACACGGTCATCCAAGCTTCGGCGAGGCACTCCTCTTCCCTCGGCGTCCATTTGATGCGCGGTTCGGCCGGCGGCGCGTCCTTCTTCCTCTTCTTCTTTCCCTTCGGCGGGTTGTCATCGGCGACCTCGACTTGGGTTGGTTCTTCCTCTTCTTCTTCTTCGATGGCTTGGCTTCCGTCGGCCACATCCTCCACCCACCGGTTGCGCTCCGCGACAGCTGCCGTCGCTCTCGCCTCCTCTTGCGTGAAGAACCCCGGGCTCGCAGCGGCGGCCGCGGAGCCGGATTCGATCATCTCGTTCATCACCTCGTCGTTCGGCGCCGCCATCGCACCGAACGGGAGTGGCCCTCGTCGCAGGGCCGGCGAGAAGCCCTCGTTCAGGTTGCCGCCAGCGAGATCGGGCGGCGACGGCGTAAACCTGGACGGTTGGACGTAGGTCGCCTCTTGGAACATGCCAGGCGACGACGGGGAGAAGCTCGAAGGGGAGAAAGCCGACGGGGAACTGCTCGTACCTTGGATGGGCCACTGGCTGGGGAACATGGCGGCGCCGCCGCCGCCGCGAGCATGGCCCATGCTCATGGCCATGGAGACCTTCCTCGCTTGTTCATCTCCGCCGCCAACGCCGCCCTCTTCGCGTTGAGTTTCTTCTCCCTCTCCGCCCTGCCGCTTGTTTCGACCTGTCGCCGGAGCTCGTCCGCCGCCCACTCTGCGTTGGACACACCCGGCGGCCGCTCCTTCTTCGCCCGCGACTTCCTCGGCTTCGGCGGCATGGTGATGGACAAGAAAGAGGAGGAGGAGAATGGAGACGGCTACACAAATCCGGCGGGAGAGAATGGGGATATGCAAGCAAATTGGAGGGAAATCAGGATTTGGCGGTCCAGTCGCCGACTACGAGGGTCCACACGACTCTTTCGAGCCAAATTCTTTTGTCCGGAGTCCCCGAGCGCGCCTCGGGGGACCGGGGATGGTGTGGGCTCGCCGGATGGATTAAGGCCCAAATCCGGACGAAATCGAGGAACCGGGGGCGCGACTGGACCAAATAACGCCGTCCGAATGGGAAAAACGTCGCTCGGGGCCTCGTCGGGGAGACGAGTGGGGATGCTCAACCAAGGAATTTTTATAGCAGCCTCGACAACGCTCACACCGCATGTGCCCTCTGCCACCATGGCTGAAGCCTTGGCAATGTTCTATGGTCTTGTTCTTGCTAGCTCCCTCGGATATAGAGGCTGAGTCTGATTCGCTTGATGTGATCCAACTATGATCAGGTGCAGATCGAATAAGCAATGAGGCCACATCTATTTATGCCGATATAATGATTCAAGCTGGAAGCAGCAGTGGCAAGGTTGAGTTCTTACATTTTGGGAGTATAAATGCAACGGCTCATGAATTAGCTAGGAACTGCTTCGGTTCAAATATTGCTTGTAATTTGGTCTATGAACCCTTTAGCTTCCTTGTGCAAACTCTCCTAAAATATATAACTTGGCATTTCCTCGAAAAAATAAAATAGCGTGCCAGCATGCGAAAAAAGGTCCGGTGCACTATATATGTCAGTGGAAGCAAGGGCGTATATCGTGGCCCATGGAATGGCTACGCAATCTGGCCCTAAACGAAATATGGCAACATGCATGTGCATGGATCTCAAGTAACTTGGCCGATGTACTGTAGAAGCCCAATCAAGACGTTTGTTCAGCTGCATCGAAGGCCTTTGGAACTGTTAGAAATAGGATAGCTTTGATACTAAGCTAATTAGGCAGTTGTTAAGATTAGCTTAGGTCCTAAGCTAAGTAGGTAGTTAGTTTTGTCCAAACGTTGTAATACTCAAGATGTGTCTTTGTAACCGTCTTATTGGCGTCTGTTCGGTGGTATATATACCCCAACAATCATCAATGAAATATCAGTTGATTCTCCAAATCATTAGTTCTCAAACACGTTATCACGCACGCTGCTCTCTGCAGGAGCGAAAGGCAGTCAGAATGAGACGGTGGAAGGTACCGTACTTGGCAAGACCAAAGCTGCAACTGCGGCAACTCATCTGCACTACAAGGTGAGACCAACACCAGCGGCGCTCCGGCGAACTCCGACGCGCCGCAGCTAGAAACTCCACTCACCAATGGTGTCGCGCGAGCACAGGCGCACAAGCATGGTCTTCGACCTCCGCGCAAGAGCTCCTTGCGTCGCCCCTCTAGCCTCGCCCCTCGCGACTCCGGCAAACGTCCGGCGCACCAGCCGGTTGCGCCCTCCGGCGCGCACGCGACCAGGCCGGCGGCGGTTCCTCGCCACGCGGCTACCGGCAAAGAGGCCGCCTATGCGCGGCGAAGGTGACCTCCAACGGCGGCGCACCCTGCAGCCTTCGGCTTAGCCATCGCGGCACGGCCCAGGTATCGCCGATGGCACGGCACAGGCGACGGCGGACGATGCGCGCCATAGACCGCATCAGCGCGGCTGCGCCTGCGAGAACGGCCACCCGGGGAGGCTCCCCAGACAAAGTATCTCGTCGGTCCGGCGGCCAACGGCCGAGCTCCGCGCAATGCCGCTCGTCCGGCGTGGCTCGTAGCACCCAAGCGGTGGGTTCTGTGAGCAAAACAATTGATTTTGCCCACCAAAAGGATGACGATGAAGCCTTATCTCTTCGTCAGTTTTCCATCTTAAGCAAACGCCTCTGCACTTTTCTGTTATGATTGTTGATATTTAGCCTACAGTCCTCTGACTTTCAATTTAGATCCTCAGATCGAGTTTATATATATAGTTCAGCCATCAGTTTTGCTATATATCAACATATTATGAGGCCTTTAGGCCCGGAAATTCAATTCGGCTCCCCGGTGCATATGCTCCCTCTAACAAAAAGTTATATTTCGAAATGTCGAAAAAATTTGACAAAAAATTCTGCATGTACATCTCCACAATATACGTACGTTCGTCAAGTTTCGTGAGGAACCAATATGTTTTGTGGTCTGTGTAAAAAAGAGAAAATTTATCTCCTGAAAAACCTTATTTTCAGCATTGAATTTTGTCTTTTTTACACACGTCACATGACAAGTCGGATTTTTATGAAACAACTTTGTGAGCGCGTAGCACGTGAAGATGTACATCTCCACAATATACGTACGTTCGTCAAGTTTCGTGAGGAACCAATATGTTTTGTGGTCTGTGTAAAAAAGAGAAAATTTATCTCCTGAAAAACCTTATTTTCAGCATTGAATTTTGTCTTTTTTACACACGTCACATGACAAGTCGGATTTTTATGAAACAACTTTGTGAGCGCGTAGCACGTGAAGATGTACATTCGAATTTTTCGTTTCAATTTTTTAAAATTTCAAAATGTATGTAACATACATTTCAAAATAAAGGGAGCATATGCTCCCATGTGCCAAAACACCATTCTCCTTTAAACCTTCATATACACCACAGTTGTTGTATAAATTTGCCGCTAGCATTTTATATACTATTTGAGTAACAAGCAATTTGGTAGTACAACAAGGTTATTTTGCAATTGATTTTTGTTCTCTTGCAAATTTCTCATTTAAAAAAGAGATAAATTACCAATAAAATGTGTGACTATCTTAAATTTTATTTGCGAATTACAAGATAATTACATGGGATGCAGAAATTGCAGACTTTCCGTTACCGAGAGATGTACTCCATAAATACGGACAATATCGGAAACGTGTCAACTTACAATTTGATATCCACACACGTATGGCATAAAAGCATCAGCTTAATATTCAAATAGTTCCTCTAGAGCATATTTGTTGTTTACCAAAATAAATTTTACTATTATAGTAAAAAAAAATGATGCATGATTATTGCATGCTTCTATTATGTTGGTAAGATGTGTAATCTTTAGGGATACAATGTCTATCAAGATAGTCCATGATAAATAGAAATTTATCATAAACTATTAAAATTTCTACATCATGTGGTAATAATCATATTCACCACGAATAACCAATGTTAAAAGTATATATATAATGTAACATCACCCATCACTTTGGAAATGAAGCCCAAATCATCGATAGAAGTATTATTTGATGTATCAACATTAAATGTCTACCAATGGTCATTAACAACTTGACCATTAATATATCACAGTAAATGAGTAGCATGATCATCTCCTTGACATGCCTAGCATTTACATTAGTGGAGATCACTAAACTCACATTACATGAGAGAAATTGGATACATATGGATTTCTCCATAAATCTCCAGCAAGGAGATATATGATGCATAAACACAAAGTTAATAGTTTCTCAAACACTTTTGAGTACTTCTAGTACATTGTAGTTTTTTTTTTCTGGTGTCTACAAAATCAACTCCAAGTTGATTGTTTGTGATATAAAAATTTGATTCAAACCTCAAAATCACTTTACTTATTATTTTGTTGATAATGCAATAAATTATCGTATTTATTTCAGGGTAATAACATATCTTATCTTCTTATGTAGACTCATGTGAAACACCCTACGGGTGATATACCAATACCTGAAAATCATATTAGTACTCAAAATACTAAGAATCTCAATGGTCACAAAAAGGACCATGAGAAAACAATGTAAAGTGGAGGTAAAATGACAAACAAAATCACAGTAGACATGATAAAAGGGATAAGATAACTATCAAGTTTATAAAAAATGTTATTGTATGAATCATTGTACATATAAGTGTTCCCTAGCATCTGGATGAATTATACTACAGATTCATTAAGTAATGTGAGTGTAATGGGATAATTTGAAAGCTCACTTTGATAAACATAGAAAATTACCTGGATGCGGATTGGACTTATGATCTTCATCAGAAAGATAACATAAGTCCACTCCGGTAGGAGATATAGTCCTTCACAATATCAATTTTCTTGTGGAATAAAATTCCCAATAATATTTGGGACTTCGTTTTGTGTCATGACTATCCCAATATGTCATTTAGCCAATAATCATACTACTAAATGTGGTATGATGTCTATTGATATCATGTTTCTCATACATGACATTTCAATGTATGAACTAAATTCATACTAAACTCTGTTGAGTACAAACTAATTTTTTTCTTCAGATTTTGATCAATCTAAGATTTTTCATAATCGCCTTGATCGCCCATTATAGGGATAATGCGAAAAATTAGTGAAATTTTGTTGGTCACAACTTAAAAGTTGCAACATTCTCAAATCATTAGATTTTATGAGCACCTAATGTGCCATGAGATTTTTCTTCTAAGTCTCTCACGCTCCACTCAAATTACTTGAACTTATTCAAGAAGATACTTGTTAACTATTCAACAGCTATCTGGGTCATATAAGTATTTCATGGTATTGATAGACACATCTAGTGGATGGTCTTACGTGGGTCTTTAATCTCCACAAATCCATGATTTTACTAAATTAATTGCTCAAATTATCAAATTAAGAGCAAAATATTATAACATATTGGTTAAACCAATAGTAATATTGTTTTGATGAGCATTTGTGATTTTACTAAGTACCTGCGTGTACATACCCAGAATAGCGCAACTAAATTCTTTGTCAAAAGAATCAAACTAATTAAATGACCACTGCAACAAAATTTTGATATACCAACATATTGTTGGAGACATACGGTCTTACACGCCGTAGATCTAATCTAGATCACTACAGTTGCTTATCATACTGCTTCCCCTTGCAGTAAGTACGTGGAAATCAAACAAGTATTTCCCATCTGCGAGCGGTTATATACCGGTATCACCACCCCAACGTACATCATGGGTCCTCACATCAATTTGGGATCTATGTGATAAATAACTGAGGTATAATTGTTTATCCGTCAAATACCTCAAGATCCTAACAAGGGAGTTATTGATAGCCTGTACGCTGATTGCATTTGCAATAAGGACATTTTTCGGCATTAGGGGGAGATTAGTACCACAAAGAATGCCGATAAATAAATATAAATGTCATAGACTTTCAGTCCTTATATTCACGTACCTAAAAATCTGAACGATAAGTTCAATCATAAATTTGCAACACATTGCAAATCTGCCACATACATTTACTCGTGATAAATATGTCACAAAATCATATTATGCATGCAACCAATGTGCCAAAAGAGTGAAGGTACCTAATGTAACCACTTTCCTCCGAAATGAGAGCAAAAGGGGGAGAAAATTGGCCACTTGAGATATAAATTCTCACATGCTTCCGCGGAGTAGAGAAAATTATATCCTCAACAAGTAAATATAGTTCAACCTCAAGTTGAATAACACATAGTGGATGCTCATCATCCAAACCCAGCACAAATGTGCACATAATTTTAAGTGTTGGGACATCGAAACACCTTGACTCCATTGTTATGGGAAATCATGAGGAGTTCAAATATTTTAATCAAATTTCCACAAATCTTATTGATTCAACAGAATCATACAACAAAGACTACATTTGGTCGACAAATATTTATTCTTAAAATTGCTAAAACCTTTAGGGCCCTGAACCAAAGTCCATGGCAGAGTGCCTAATGCACTCATATGTTGGTTCAACTAGAAGGAGGTGATGACCCACAAGTATAGGGGATCGCAACAGTCTTCGAGGGAAGTATTACCCAATTTATTGATTCGACACAAGGGGAGACAAAGAATACTTGAAAGCCTTAACAGCGGAGTTGTCAATTCAGCTGCACACGGAAACAGACTAGCTCGCAGGAGTTTATCGAGTAGTAACAGCTTTATAGTAGTAGCGATAGTGAAATAACAGCAGCAGAGTAACAACGACAGCAGTAGTGATTATAGTAAACGAGCAGGATTAAAATATCGTAGGCACGGGGACGGATAACGGGCGTTGCATGGATGAGAGAAACTCATGTAACAATCATAGCAGGGGCATTTGCGGATAATAATAAAATGGTATCCAAGTACTAATCAATCAATAGGCATGTGTTCCAATTATAGTCGTACGTGCTCGCAATGAGAAACTTGCACAACATCTTTTGTCCTACCAGCCGGTGGCAGCCGGGCCTCAAGGGAAACTACTTGGATATTAAGGTACTCCTTTTAATAGAGTACCGGAGCAAAGCATTAACACTCCGTGAACACATGTGATCCTCACATCACTACCATCCCCTCCGGTTGTCCCGATTTACGTCACTTCGGGGCCATTGGTTCCGGACGAGCGACATGTGTATACAACTTGCGGGTAAGATCATAAACAACGAATATCATGATGAAATAATAACATGTTCAGATCTGAGATCATGGCACTCGGGCCCTAGTGACAAGCATTAAGCATAACAAGTTGCAACAATATCATAAAAGTACTATCTACTGGACACTAGGCACTATGCCCTAACAATCTTATGCTATTACATGACCAATCTCATCCAATCCCTACCATCCCCTTCACCTACAGCGGGGGAATTACTCACACATGGATGGGGGAAACATTGCTGGTTGATGGAGAGGCGTTGGCGGTGATGGCGGTGATGATCTCCTCCAATTCCCCGTCCCGGCGGAGTGCCAGAACGGAGACTTCTGGCTCCTGCGATGGAGTTTCGCGATGTGGCGGCGTTCTGGAGGGTTTCTGGCGACTTCGACTTTTCCTCAGGCGTTTTTAGGTCGAGGCGAATAAGTAGTCCGAAGGGGGGCGTCGGAGGCCGGCCGAGGGGGCCACACCACCTGGCCGCGCGGGCCCCCCAGGCCGCGCCGCTCGGTGGTGTGGGGCCCTCGGGCCTCCACTTCAATTGCCCTTCGGCTCCGTTAGTTTCCTGGGAAAATAGGGCCTTCGCATAAATTCCGAGGTTTTTCCCGAAAGTTGGATTTCTGCACAAAAACGAGACACCGAGAGCGGTTCTGCTGAAAACAGCGTTAGTCCGTGTTAGTTGCATCCAAAATACACAAATTAGAGGCCAAACAATAGCAAAAGTGTTCGGGAAAGTAGATACGTTTTGGACGTATCAACTCCCCCAAGCTTAGCTTATTGCTTGTCCTCAAGCAATTCGATTAACAACCGAGCGATAAAAGAACTTTCACGAACACATTTGCTCATATGATGTATATATTCTCATGATATGGCTAATACTTGAGCAGTTCATAACAAGGTACATGCAAATAAGATCATCTAACAGCTATATCAATCATGAAGAGGTACCAACAATTAATAATAAGCATCATGAATCATGTATATAAGCAGGATTGCAATGTTCATAAGAGAGTATGATAAAGTGGTATCTCGCTTGCCTGTATTTGATTGGCAAAACATAAATGCCAGGGCACCTCTGGAGTTTCATAGAAAGACTAGAAGTAGTGATTGTCAAAGATAAAAGCATCAAAGTTATACCACAATCAATCATATTTTGAGACAAGCATATTATACTAAGAATGACAGTTGTGCTCTTAAGAAAGTGCTCAAAGAAAGGATGGAGACACAACATAAAAGTAAAAGATTGACCCTTCGCAGAGGGAAGCAGGGATTAACATGCGCTAGAGCTTTTCATTTTTATAAATCAGGAGTAAAATTATTTTGAGAGGTGTTTGTTGTTGTCAACGAATGGTAATGGGTACACTAACTACCTCGCCAACCGGACTTTCAAGAGCGGCTCCCATGAATTATTTCATATTTATGTGGCACTCCTTCCAACCTTTCTTACACAAACCATGGCTAACCGAATCCTCGGGTGCCTGCCAACAATCTCATACCATGAAGGAGTGCCTTTTTATTTTAGTTTTATTATGATGATGACACTCCCCCCAACCTTTGCTTACACAAGCCATGGCTAACCGAATCCTTCGGGTGCCGTCCAACAATCACAAACCATGGAGGAGTGTCTATTTAAGTTTAATTAATTCGGGACTGGGAATCCCATTGCCAGCTCTTTTTGCAAAATTATTGGATAAGCGGATGTGCCACTATTCCATATGAGAGTCCGTCAAAAGTAAATGACAAGGTTGAAAGCTAAACACCACATACTTCCTCATGAGCTATGAAACATTAACACAAATTAAGAAGCATTTTGAAGGTTTTAAAGGTAGCGCATGAGAATTTACTTGGAATGGTTTGAAATGCCATGCATAGGTATTTATGGTGGACACTCGGAATTACTTGGTTTTCATGTGTTTGGAGGCACGAGCAGCGTTCCCGCTCAGTACAAGTGTAGGCTAGCAAAAAGACTAGGGAGCGACAAATCAAGAGAGCAGTAATTGTCATAATCATGCTTGCGGCAAAATAAATTAACAGAGGCATAAAAGTGATACAAGAACTCTGAAGCAATATAGATCATTGAGGCTTAATTGACTTTTGTTCAGTCATATGCATGCGTGAGCATGTGCCAAGTCGATATAAATGAATTATTCAGAGGAGGATACCACCATGCCATACTTACTTATGAATAAAACAATGCAAGCAAACATCCATGACATGCTACTCATATTAATAGATTGGAGCTAAACATGAGAGATCATGAACTACTAGACTTTCTCAAATAACATATACCTCACATGAACCAACTAAGTATGCTCACATGGACGAGTATATGTACAAAAATGAAAACAAATAGAGTTCATACCAGCCTCTCACCACAATCAGATTGTCGTAGATCATCATTATTGCCTTTTCACTTGTGTAGCTTGGATAATATGAAATGAAAACCACGCTCCAGCCACCGCAGACCATTGAACTCATGATGAACTTTACAAACCAAAGAAGAACAGCAAATATTTTTGGTGATTTCGAATTTGAGAACAAGAACAAAAGGAAACAAGCAAACAAAGCAAAATCTTTTTGGGTTTTCTTATAGCAAACTAGCAGTAGCAAATAGAGCGAAACAAATGCAAGAAACCAAGATAAACAAATGATGAAGAGAAACAACAGAAATATTTTTGGTCTTTTTGTGTTTTGGGAAAGAAACAAAGTGAAAACAAGAAATAGCAAACTAAAAGAAACACAGAAAAGCGAGATGGCAGAAATCTGCCAAAACCTGACAGCAGTACAGAAATCGATTTTTACAAAAATCTTACGTTGCTCAGTTCGAAAAGTGTTCAACTAATGAAAGTTAGATAACAACCTGGGGAACATGCACAAAAATTTTCAACTCAAAATACTGTTCTGGCTGGGCACACGAATTTTTACGGTAACAGCCCAGAATCTGTTTTCAGGCAGCACTTCCCCAAATATCATCTTCCTCTCATTAGAAAACCACTCAAAGAGACTAAACAAGTATATACAAGTATCCAGCAATCATAATATGCAAAGAATGAGTGATGCCGGTATACCTCCCCCCAAGCTTAGGCTTTTGGCCTAAGTGGAGTTCAACCCCAACGAGGGTCGTTCCTCGCCGGTGGGTAGTCCATGGAGTAGTCAAAGTAAAGCTCCTGCGCAGAAGAAAAGCGTGGAGGCTCCGCATATCCACCATGTTGATGCGAGGAACTTGCTGCATCGGAGGATGAGTCGGGGTGCTCCTCGACCTCTATGTCGTCTCTTGCATGTTGGCCTCCTCTCTCTATATGTGCATCCAAGTGCACCTTCCGTGACCGACCAATCTCCCCTGGAATCAAGGTTAGACAAAACAGGAGCGAGGCGATCTTACTAGTTTCTCGGTTTTCTTAGTTATTCTCCAAACTTTCTTATAAAATATCATCTTATAATACAGGTTACCCAAGTTGGAGGAATCTGAAACAAATTCATGTTTAATCATAGAGGCTATGTCAAGTCTTTCTATGGGGAACGGAATATCAAAATGATGAGGTTCTACATTATGAAAAGCTAGTAAACGGGAGGCGATGAGGCCGCCACACATTCCACCTTTCTCACGGTTAGTAGCAAGTCTATAAGCTATTAATGCTCCCAAATTATAAGACCTACTATTTTGCAGTGCTGCAGCTAGAAAAGCCAAATCCGGGATAGAAAGTTTACTACCAATCCTTTTGGCGAGAACGCATTTGGTAATAAAATAAGCAAAGTAGCGGATAGCCGGGAGCTGAATACTAGTGATTTTACCACTTTCACCTGAGAAACTCCTTCCATCGCAAATCATCTTGTAAAGATCCGAGAGTTCTTGCGGCGATCCCCTTATCTTCTCGCACGACCCCCATTGCGGTATTCTAATTGCTGCACAAAAAGCACTAAATGGCAAGTTGACAGTTTTATTGTAAATTTTATACTGGACCGTGGGGTTAGATCGTGACCAATTAAACTTGAAGTCCTGCACAAAAGCCATAGTTAATTTTACATATTGTCTTGGCTCTCCTTCAACAAAGTTACTCAGCCCTGCACGAGAAATTAGAGTTTGAACATCTTCAAATATCCCCGCGCTTCTCATGAAATCCGCGCACGGGTAGTAAGAGGGGTATACTCCCTCTTCACGATTGACTACCATAACTTGTTGGACTTCCAATTCTTGCTGGTTCAAGTGATATCTATTCCATTCCATTTTCTGAAATTTCAACAACCAATATAAAAGTTTGATTTGGTGACATAAAATTGAGGGAAACTACCATAGGAACTTGCTAGAGTACTAATCATGCATCAAAACTAATTTCTAAAAATTAGAACAAGCATGCAAGCTCACCTAACATGTTACCTACAGCAGCAAAATATTCAAGATATACTCAACCAAACGAAATTCTACTTGGATGGGTGGAGGAGTCACATACCGAAGAGCAAATGTGCCAAATTTCAGACAGAAATCTGGGCTGAGCAAAGAGATCGAGAAATCTGGAGCTCTGGAGCAAAAACGCGAGAGAGATGAACTTGGTACGAGTTTTTTCGGGAGAGAGAAGGTGCTGGGAGGAAGAGATGACAAAGTGGGGCAGAGGGGAGCCCACACCACATGGTGGCGCGGCCACCTCCTTGGCCGCGCGGCCCAGTGGTGTGGCGCCCTCTGGTGCCCCACAGGTCATCCTCTGGTGCTCCCAGGTGCCTCGTCGAAAAATAGGACCAACGGTGTAGTTTTCGCGAATTTTTGAAAACTTTGAAAAATGCACATTTTCTGGGTATTAAGTTTATTATTACTGGCCAGGAAAATTTTTGAAATCTCAAATCAACTAAGAAACTTTGCAAATTAAAAGTGCTACAGCAACTAAAACAAGTGGAGAAAGAAAGAGATGTTGTTTACCTCCTCTATGCATATAAGATGTATTTGTTAACAAGGTTGATCAAGTCTTGCCACCAAATAAATTTTACATAGCATATGAAGAAATAAACCTCAAATCAATCATGTTACCTTGAATTGTATTGATATGGATCCAATCACAAGAGTTTGATATTCTTCTTTAGGCTCATATATAGGACAATCGATGGTTCCCACTTTGATAGTTCTCACATGAGAGATAGTATTAACTCCGCACGCCTTTTCAATCCTCTTGGGGAAATAGACGGTGTGTTCCTTATCATCAACATTGAAAGTAACCTTTCCTTTATTGCAATCAATAACAGCCCCTGCGGTGTTAAGAAAAGGTCTCCCAAGAATAATAGACATATTATCATCTTCGGGCATTTCCAACACAACAAAATCAGTTAATATCAAGCGAGTTAGTAGTAACTTGAACAGAGGACATTCTCACATATACCAACAGGAATAGCAGTAGATTTATCAGCCATTTGCAAAGATATATCAGTAGGTATCAACTTATCTAAGTAAAGTCTCTTATAAAGAGAAAAGGGCATAACACTAACACCGGCTCCCAAGTCACATAGAGCAGTTTTAACATAATTATTCTTAATAGAACAAGGAATAGTAGGTATACCTGGGTCGCCCAACTTCTTTGGAATTTTACCATTGAAAGAGTAATTAGCAAGCATAGTGGAAATTTCCTCATTGGGGATTTTTTCCTTTTGTTAGTAACAATATCTTTCATATACTTTGAATAAGGAGGCAATTTAATAGCATCAGTCAAAGGGATTTGCAAGAATAAAGGTTTCATCCAATCACAGAATTTATTATAGTGTTCCTCTTCCTTTGATTTTAGTTTCTTAGCAGGAAAAGGCATTGGCTTTTGCACCCAAGGTTCTCTTTCATTACCATGTTTCTCAGTAATAAAATCTTCTTTAGTATACTTTTTATTTTTAGCATGCTTTTCGAGTTCTTCTTCAACCTCTTCTTTATCGAGAGTTTCATTCTTATCATTATCTTTATCATTATCATGTTCATTACCACTTTCAGTTTCAGCATCAGAAATAGAAATACTATTAGGATCATTAACGAGGTTCGAGAGGATTCTACAACATTTTTATGTTTCTTCTTCTTTTTCTTCTTAGAATGAGCACTAGGTTCAATGCGTTGAGAATCTTGTTCAATTCTTTTGGGATGCCCTTCAGGATATAGAGGATCCTGGGTAGAGACACCACCTCTAGTTGTTACTTCATATGCATGTTTTTCTTTAGCATTATTTCCTAACAAGTCATTTTGCACTTTAGTGAGTTGATCAATTTGAGTTTGAATCATATGAAAATGTTTAACAAGCATCTTAACATCATTGGAGGTTCTCTCCACAATATCATGCAATTGACTAATAGCTTGAGAATTTTCCATTAGATGATTCTCTACTCTCATATTAAAATTTTCTTGCTTAACAATATAATTATCAAACTCATCTAAGCATTGCGCGAGAGGTTTTGAATACGGGATATCTTCCCTAGTAAAGCGTTGAAGCGAGTTTACCTCAATCATGGATGAAGGGGGAATTATCTCACATATATCTTCTATTGGAGGTAGATTCTTCACATCTTCAGATTTAATACCTTTCTCCTTGAGAGACTTCTTGGCTTCCCTCATATCTTCATCATTCAATTTAATTAAACCCCTCTTCTTCACTATTGGCGTTGGAGTTGGTTCAGGTGTATTCCAATCATCATAATTCCGGCCTATTTTAGCCAATAATTCTTCAGCGTCGTCTGGAGTTCTTTTCCCGAAAACACAACCAGCACAACTATCCAGGTATGCCCTAGACTCAATGGTTAGTCCACTATAAAATATATCAAGTAAATCATGCTTTTCTAAATCATGGTCGGGCAAAGCTCTAATAAGAGAGCAAAATCTCGCCCAAGCCTCGAGCAATTTCTCTTCATCTCCCTGATCAAAATTATAAACTCTCTGGAAAGCAGCATGTTGAGCACTAGCAGGAAAGTATTTGCGGAAGAAAACAGCAAGTAATTCTTTTGGACTTTTAATAGAACCAGGTGGCAAATTATTATACCAAGTTTTAGCGTCATTCTTTAATGAGAATGGAAAGATTTTAGCAACAAAGTAAGTACGCTTCTTAACATCATCAGAAAACAAGCTACTCAAAGTAGATAACTCGGTCATGTGTTCAACAGCACTTTCTTTTTCAGTACCACAAAAAGGTGTTTTCTCAACAATAGCTATATGAGATAGATCAAGAGAAAAATCATAATCTTTATCCCTAATGTTTATAGGAGATGTGGCAAATTTAGGATCAGGAGACAGTTTATATCTAACAAGTATGTTACGCAAGCAACTTTTTAATTTTTCTTGCATCAGTAGTAGCATTGCATTTTTCAATAAAATCATCATCAAGTTCCACATAATCTTCATCAAGATCATCACTAGAGTATTCAAGTTCAGGTGAATTAACAGGTGTAGTAACATCAGGAATTTCAGCATTTTCAGTTTGTCTAGACCTAGCAATGGAAGCATCTAGAAAAGTTCCCAATGAACCACTATCATCAAGCACAGCAGAAATATTATCAGTATTATGAGAGTGTTCAGATTCAGCAGATGTACCCGCATGCGAAGCATGTGGCGGTGAAACAAGTTTATCAATCACGGATGGTGAATCAAGTGTAGCGGAGGTACTCAGAATTGTACCTTTTCTTGTAGTGGATGGTAATATGGCGATCTTAGTATCGCGAGGTTTACCCATGATGGAGAATTTGCAGTGAACAATATCAATCCAAGTGAACTTCCAAATAAAGCTATGCTCCCCGGCAACGGCGCCAGAAAATAGTCTTGATGACCCACAAGTATAGGGGATCGCAACAGTCTTCGAGGGACGTATTACCCAATTTATTGATTCGACACAAGGGGAGACAAAGAATACTTGAAAGCCTTAACAGCGGAGTTGTCAATTCAGCTGCACCTTGGAAACGGACTTGCTCGCAGGAGTTTATCGGTAGTAACGAGTTTTATAGTAGTAGCGAGTAGTGAAATAACAGCAGCAGAGTAACAACGACAGCAGGTAGTGATTATAGTAAACAGCAGGATTAAAATACCGTAGGCACGGGGACGGATAACGGGCGTTGCATGGATGAGAGAAACTCATGTAACAATCATAGCAGGGCATTTGCGGATAATAATAAAACGGTATCCAAGTACTAATCAATCAATAGGCATGTGTTCCAATTATAGTCGTACGTGCTCGCAATGAGAAACTTGCACAACATCTTTTGTCCTACCAGCCGGTGGCAGCCGGGCCTCAAGGGAAACTACTTGGATATTAAGTTACTCCTTTTAATAGAGTACCGGAGCAAAGCATTAACACTCCGTGAACACATGTGATCCTCACATCACTACCATCCCCTCCGGTTGTCCCGATTTCGTCACTTCGGGGCCATTGGTTCCGGACAGCGACATGTGTATACAACTTGCGAGGTAAGATCATAAACAACGAATATCATGATGAAATAATAACATGTTCAGATCTGAGATCATGGCACTCGGGCCCTAGTGACAAGCATTAAGCATAACAAGTTGCAACAATATCATAAAAGTACTATCTACGGACACTAGGCACTATGCCCTAACAATCTTATGCTATTACATGACCAATCTCATCCAATCCCTACCATCCCCTTCACCTACAGCGGGGGAATTACTCACACATGGATGGGGGAAACATTGCTGGTTGATGGAGAGGCGTTGGCGGTGATGGCGGTGATGATCTCCTCCAATTCCCCGTCCCGGCGGAGTGCCGAACGGAGACTTCGGCTCTCCGCGACGGAGTTTCGCGATGTGGCGGCGTTCGGAGGGTTTACGGCGACTTCGACTTTTCCTCGGGCGTTTTTAGGTCGAGGCGAATAAGTAGTCCGAAGGGGGCGTCGGAGGCCGGCCGAGGGGCCACACCACCTGGCCGCGCGGGCCCCCCGGGCCGCGCCGCTCGGTGGTGTGGGGCCCTCGGGCCTCCACTTCAATTGCCCTTCGGCTCCGTTAGTTTCCTGGGAAAATAGGGCCTTCGCATAAATTCCGAGGTTTTTCCCGAAAGTTGGATTTCGCACAAAAACGAGACACCAGAGCAGTTCTGCTGAAAACAGCGTTAGTCCGTGTTAGTTGCATCCAAAATACACAAATTAGAGGCCAAACAATAGCAAAAGTGTTCGGGAAAGTAGATACGTTTTGGACGTATCAGGAGGCAATTGAATAAGAATAGCACTCGCTCATCAAGAGAGGTATTTACCATCGAAATACCTAGTCCTCATAAGCACCTCCCCCCTGGAAGACAAATGACTTTTGTTAACAACAAAAAAAACAATGAGGTGGTGAAAAAGCGAGACTTGTAGCACAAGGGTTCACGCAGAGACCCGACATCAATTATATATGATGTAACATACCCTATTGGTATAAGTGGAATTTCGTTTCGATACTAATATTGTTGGCAGTTATAAATAAACTATCCATGCAGCTGATGGATGTAGTGATTACATAATCATATGTGTCACTCAATTTGGATATCTATATTAAAGTCCTTAAGACTTATAAATCAAAATCCAAAATTAAATCGCAACATATGTGTAATAATACAAAAGTCACTCTATGATTTTAAAATAGTCAAACACAAATTATGTGGTACAGTTGACTATAAGAGCTCCTTCTTATAAAGGATTACTCGTACAATGATGATTGCTTATATGTAGTCATAAACAAAATCCCTAATTGGATTCTACATGACCTTTTTATATATCAATGCTTTTATCATCAAAGTTTATAATATACATGAAAGGTCCTTACAATCATATCAAGACGGAGATTTGGATTGAACCAAGTATTCAACAAGTTTATAACTTGAGTATATTCCTTCGGAATACATATCTATCAATCTTTACATGTCCATAAAATTTTGGAGAAATTAAATATGGATAAATCAAATCAAAGATACATATGGTCACACTATCCCTAACAGGGATACAAATTCATTCATACATTGTAGTAGTGATGAAGTGATATTGGACCTCTTGTTCCATATCTCAATACAAACTACATCATGAATGTGAATGTTTTGTTGTCAACTTCTTTAAAGTGCAAGCCCCAACTAAAAGGTTGGTGTAAGTAATATCCTCCGATATATTTAAGGCTTAAATGATCTTGATTAATTCCCTTAGGAATATCAAGATTTGACCATCATGTAATCTACATTGGCTAAAATTACCCGATCCCGAAAATGCCATATCATAGACTGAATTCAATGAAAGAACCTTCTAAAATAAGAATACAAAATAGACTCTAATGGCTCCATATAATGATTGACCACATTCAAGATCATGTGGTTAAGATTCAACAGAATCACCCACCATTATCTATCAGATAATACCACTTGTATTACTCAAATGCATAAGGGTTAAATTAATATTCTTCAAACTAGGGAGATAAACGCTTTGCAAACATATCATGTGAAAATCTAACAGATTTATTCACACTGTTTTACATATTTCCGTATTCATGAATTTAAGTTCATGGATTGGTGTGAGACAACTTTTAGATTTGCAAAGTTCAGGGGGAGTAAAACTCCCAAATTATAACCCGGTAATGATCATTAGATCATATATATTGTACTCTTTTTCCCTTAGTGAGTTTTCCCTAATGGGTTCTCATAAGAAGGTTTTTAATGAGACGATATAAATACAAGTGTTAAGATATGCCACATTGTTTTCTCCTTATATTTTTCCTATTGGGTTTTAAAGGAGTTTTCAGTGGCACATCATATTGCACTCTTTGTAATATTTACACAAGATATATGCCGTACCTCCTATTTTCCCCACTGGGGTTTTTAAAGAAAGTACAAAAAGCATATTTATTGTTCTCCAAACTCATTCGTGAGGTTTTTTCCTTCTCTAAGGTTTTCTCATATGAGTTCTCATGGAGACAACAATCTTTACATGTTGTAATATTTTCTCCTTATTTTTTCCAAAAGGGTTTTAAGGAGTTTTAACAACATATCAAATACAACTCTCCTCATATTTTTTCCACAGGGTTTTTGGGGGAGAGATTTTAAAGATGATGACTTTCAAGATGATAGAATATTTACAAAGAGCACCATTGTTTACAAAGACATCCTCATATATAAGCAAGACGATTTTCAAGACTATGCGAGAAGATCTTGAAGATTACACAAGAGATTTTCAAGAAACAACATTGTCCAAGGGGGAGTGTTAGAAATAGGATAGCTTTGATACTAAGCTAACTAGGCAGTTAAGATTAGCTTAGGTCCTAAGCTAAGTAGGTAGTTAGTTTTGTCCAAACGTTGTAATACCCAAGATGTGTCTTTGTAATCGCCTTATTGGCGTCTGTTCGGTGGGTATATATACCCCAACAATCATCAATGAAATATCAGTTGATTCTCCAAATCATTAGTTCTCAAACAGGAACGCTACCGCTCAGAAACTGAATCCCAAATTGCCATCTTCTTAAACTAATCCAGAAACTGAAACTGAATCCCAATCGGCAGTATAGAAAAGAGCCAGCCGAGAGCGTCAAACTTCTTCACTGACGAGTCTGGCCGCTTTACCATCGTAGTAGCACCAAAGTTTCCGTTTGGGGGTCCGGTTGATCTGCTTGTTTTGATCATTGAGATGAAGACGAAATCCCTGGACGCGGATCACCGGCGATCCGGCGCGCAGCCCGCACGACCTCGAGCAGCGCAACCGGCAGCTGCATGCAGCGTACAAGATCCGATTAAGTTATCCGCAACGTGTTTCGAGCGCTGAATTGAAAAAACTCATGCGTGGGACGACGGTTGGATCGCTCGCCTCTCGACCAGATTCCGGCGCTTCACATGCGCGTCACTGCCCGCAAAGGCCTAAAGCCAAAGATCACGTGAGTCCGTGCACACTGCACACCCCACGACGTTCGTCGCGTGCCCCCGTCACGTCGCTGTTGGAGAAGATAACATACATATCAGCTTCACTCTGCTCGACAACAGCAGTATTGAGGAAGAAGATAACATGGGAGGTGCGTCGGCGTCCCTGCCCCTGCTCGCCGCGGCGGCGCCGAAACTGAACTGAATCCCTTCTTCAAAATTAAGGGCATGACTGGTTGCTGGTGAACCCATTTCTCGTGCTGGGCTAAAAAGAAGGTCATTTGGTAATCCAAATCACACCGAAACAGTACACCGCTTGAAGTTTAAAGCAGCCCAAAACATTGCTCGGGAGGCACGCTCGATTCAGCGATTTTTTTTTTTTATCAAAAAAAAAATCAGCGATTTTTTTCCCAGGACGGACCTACTGGCTTGGACGGGTTGGAAAGCACGAAAGACGGGACGTCTCGCTTAGGGCGCGTTTGGTAGTGTGCATTCTCGTACGAGGCGAGCAATTTTCGGCCCGTTTGGATATCTGAGCCGACCCGCGTTGTCGCATTAACCGGTTCTCAAAGCACCCCTGGGACAGCCCTGGAAGACCGCCCGGAATGGCAGTTTCTCTAGGGCCAGGCCCGTTGCGGCCAGAAGCCTGCACACGTGGAGAAGGGAGGCGGAGACGCCGCGTCCCTTCGGGACACGCGCCATAATTAGCCTCACCGCTTCCCTCTCCTTCCTCTCACTCGCGATCGCACTCTCACCTCCCCCAAACTGTCACATCACCCGGCGGTTCCCTTCCCGCCGACCAATCCGCCGCACCGATGCAGGGAGGAGCACCGCTACCGGAGGAGGAGACGTCGGCGACCAAGACCTCGACATCGGCCGCAATTTGCTCTGCAGTCCTCATCGGCATCTCGTCTTCGCTCGCGACCTCGAGCTCGTCCTCGGCCGGAAGAATGGCGGTAAGTCACTCTTCTTCTCACCTTCGTACTCGTTCTGTTCAAACATGCCATTTTCGGGCATTTTCGACGACATGCACATTAGATCTGCTAGGGTTTCCGTTAGGATAGCGATCGGATTGACGTTTTGCAAGGTGTTCGTCCCCATTTCTTGCAGTTCTTGTCCAGTTCTTGCATTTCACGGTCTCGATTTGCTTAGATTTGTTACTATAATGTCGGATTGCGGTAGATCCTTCCTACACCGGCCTTTGGATTGCTGAAACTAGCAGATCTTACTGCGCATGCATAGAGGCAAAGGTTTTTTGTGTGTTCGGTTTTACCATGTTGTTATTGTTGTGCGAAAAGTTGAGCTGAGTCGCGCTAGTTTGTTCAGACGCAATAGGAGTGGGAGGACTTGAAGAAGGAAGTTGCAATGCTCAAGAATATGCAGCGAAGACAAGCATAAGTGATGAGGGCTAAGAAACAGGAATGTGAGGCAAAAAAAACATGCTTTGGAGGCTGAGAAGAAAAAGCTAGAGTATGGCATTTACGATCTGCTTCAAGTGCACTTTGCAATCAAGGACAAACTCAAGAGGATCAGGGCTACTTGTGAGGAGTGATGAATGTGATGTAGATGTACTGTATGAGAATTTGTAATGTGGCCTAAGTACAATTTGTAATGTATCCTAAGTACCACTCGTAATGTAGTCAATTTGAAGTGCCAATTGTGTTGTTTCTTGATTGAACTAGGCCAATGATTATACCCTAGCTGGGATCATAGTATGAGGAGATGATTGATCAGAACCTATGGCATGACTTAACATGACCAAGTCATTGATTCTGGTCAAACATCTCCTACATATGTCCTCATTGTATGAGGCTTCTGATACCCTGCTTTGCATGTTTCTGCTTCTTCAGTTCTGCATTGGCCAATGATTCAACTATGGCACAACGACAGGCATGGTGCTGCCCTCAAACTTAGTCATGTGTGCCGTATAACTGGCACATTAGACTTAGTTTGGGGACAGTCCATCTGCCTGCCGTGTGATCCTACATATGAGGCCTCGTTTTGGTATGTCTGGTGCATTGGCCAATGATTCAACAAAGGAACAATGGAAGGATAGGTGGTGGCCTCAAACTTAGTCATGTGTGCCACTGCCGTAGCACACTAGACTTAGTTTGTGACCACTCCCTATGACTGCCCTGTGAGCAACTGTATGAGGCCTTACTAATGTTATCAATATCCGTTTTCATCTACACTACTTGTGAGCACGCACACCTCTAATTGCTTGTGTTCTTCTGGCGGAGTGAGAAGATCATGCTTGGGTCACCTGCTGAGGTTCCCGGCGAGGGACCGGCGAAGAAGCGTCGTGGAAGGCCGGCTAAGGTCGGCCACTTCCATGACGAGCCAGGGTCGGACCACTTCCTCAAAATCATCTTCAAGCCCACCTTCGGTCGCCTCACGATCCCTAAAGCTTTCGTCAAGTGGTTCGGAGAAATCCCTTCCAACATCATCGTCACCACCAACACCGGATGCAACTGGAGGATGACTACGAGGAGAGAAGGCGATGACGCATTCATCGACCAGGGATGGTCGGCCTTCGCCGTCGCCCATCAGCTCAAGGTAGGCCAGTTCGTCACCTTCAGAAGGGTGTCCTCCTTGGAGTATAGTGTGGTCATCTTCGACCACACCTGCACTGAGGTGGTGACGAGGTGCCCGTACCATGGCGATGACACCAGGTGCGTCGTCTCCGAGAACCATGTCTGAAGCTAACCTGGTGACATGTCGTGTCTAGTTGCTGCTCGTGTCTACTGTGTTGAACTATGATCCTGTCTGCCGTCTCCAGAACTATGATCGTGTCTGCAAATTGTTGTGTCGTGAACTTGTGTCATCTATGATCACTGCTAAGTTATTTGTCGTCTATGATTGTGTTCTTACTTGTGCTGTTGATCGCTGGTAACATCACCACTGAAGGGAAGAGGTTACCAGAACCGAATTATGGGTTGCAACCAAACAGCAGGGCCGTCGTTCTGGGCTGCTACAAGGCCTGAAAACCGACCTACCAAACAGCCAGAGTCCAAATCTCCACGGGGCCGAAAAATCTCCGTGCAGGCCACCAAACAAAGTCGTTTTTATGGCCCATGGCCCGTCTTGGACGCGCAGGAGGCTCCTTCCCGCTGCGCCAGTGATGCAGGAAATTGGCCCAGGCAACCAAACGCGCCCTTAACTCTCCAGTCCACTCCTCTCACCGCTCAAATGTCACTCATATCACCACTCTCTACATTGTTCCTCCATGGAAGCCACATCCCGATCCAGCCGATGGAGGCCTAGGAAGTCTAGGCCACGAGCCAACTGGAGAAGCTCGCGAGCGGCTCTCAAAAGGTTGTCCTTGGTCTGTTCAAGGCCGCACACGATGCCACAAGGGCGGCGAGCCCGATGGCGGCCTCAGGAATGACAAGTCCGCCTAGCAGATCCTCATCGGCGATAGTCGCCGATCCGAGGAGTGTGGCCACAGGAAAGGCTGGAGTGCCTTCATCGGGCCAAGCTGGAGTGCGACATGGTCGGCAATAGTTTGTTTCCTCCACCATGTTACGAGGACCATCTATCCCTCAACCGATCGACGCAGGCTCTAAAGCCGCTGGTGTCAGGCAGGGTCGAGGCTGCGGCGGCACCACGCCCATCCATGACTGCCAGCCCAAGCTGGGCCATATCCCCAGGGCGTTGATTTCACGGCATTTCTACGTCCATCTCTTCGTGGAGGACCTGCGCATGCTGGTCGTGCCGCCTACGTTACAGGACCGCTGCGGGACTGGATTAATATCACACTGCCACGTAGTATAGGAATGTCCGCATGCCGCTACTACGACGAGTGGGTGCAGATCTCCTACCATGGCGGCCACGTGGTCTTCGGAAAAAATTGGTCGGAGCTGGTCTTCAAGTAAGATTTGGTATGTTCAAAAAAAAAGTAAGATTTGGATTATAACGATGTCATGGAGTTTAAGATCGAGATATTTGTCCTGAAGATGAAGATCTGCAAGAACAACAGCTCCCCCGCTAGGCTATACGCCTATACATCTGCCCTCACCACTGCTAGGCGGCGGCCAACCAAGTTATGCGTCTATGTTAATCATGTCTATATGTAGTTCTTGTGCTAGTATGTATGGTGAACTGACGATGTTGAGACTGATATTTACTTTTGATCAAGGGTGTTTAGGTGGCTTCTATGTTTGCAGAATATTCTTGCTTTTGATCAGGGTGTTCCTGAATTTGTTTTGTTGTGCTATGATGTGTGTTGCTTGTCTTTCGTAACGGCTAGTTAGGTGGTACGATCACCAGCATAAAGAGCAAGGTAACAACATCTATGTTTTGCACATAACAGATAGTCGATACTTCCCTCTTCAGCCATAAGAGAGTAAAAAAGCGGAATTCACTCAAAAGAAAGAGCAAAGGTCCAACTTGAGCGAAATCCCTCCATGTTTGTGCAACGGCTACGCCAAATGCGGTGCCTGTATATGGATCTTAGGTGTGACCGCGTGAGGAGCTCGTCAGTTAGCACGTTCGTTTGTTGAGTTGCTTCGAACGCCACTCCATTCCCTGATGAGGCCCTGCCCACTGAAACTGAATCCCGGGTCCCTTGTTCTAAATCAAGAAACGAAATAACTGAAGTCGATCCCAGCTGCTTGTTCTCAATGGTGGAAGTGATCGAGTAACCGGATCGTGTTAGACGCTTACCTGATCCTGCGCGCCACGCCGCCCTGTAAATCCATGTATGCATGGCCGCATTACGCAGACTCACGTGCGTCCCTGCCAAGGCTTCGTCGTCGTGTCCTCCCGTCACGTCCCTCTTCGCCGGGATCCCAACCCAGGCCCTTGGCATACATGCATGCCAGTATATATCGGCATCCGCAGCCAAGAGCGAACAGAGGAGGCCGTAGCCCGTAGGGGAAGACACCATGAGAGGCGCATCGCTGCTGCGACTGGCGGCCGCCGTGCTCGCCGCCGGCATGATGATGGCGGCATCGGCGACGCACGTGCCGCCGCCGCTGCCGGTGCTGCCGATCCCGAACGCGGCGCAGCTGGCGTGGCAGCGGCGGGAGGTGATCATGTTCTTCCACTTCGGGATGAACACCTTCACGGACTCGGAGGTGGGCACGGGCACCGAGCACCCATCCCTCTTCGCGCCCTCGGCGCTCAACGTCACCCAGTGGATGGACGCGGCGGTGGCGGCGGGCGCCTCGCTCGCCATCCTCGTCGCCAAGCACCACGACGGGTTCTGCCTCTGGCCGTCCGCCTACACGGCCCACTCCGTGCGCGCCAGCCCCTGGCACGGCGGCGCCAGCGACCTCGTGCGCGAGTTCACCGACGCGGCGCGCGCCAGGGGAATCGACGCCGGCCTCTACCTCTCGCCGTGGGACCGCCACGACGAGCGCTACGGCCGCGAGGTCGAGTACAACGAGTACTACCTCGCCCAGCTCCACGAGCTCCTCACCGGGTGAGTCAAGTGCTCTGCCTGTCCATGATTCCTCGCAAAGATTTCTTCCCGCCATTATTGTTGGTTGACGCGCGTACGGTTACGGTGTAGGTACGGGAGGGTGTCCGAGATCTGGTTCGACGGCGCGCAGGGGAAGAACGTGACCAAGATGACGTACCACTTCCAGGAGTGGTTCCAGACGGTGAGGCAGCTGCAGGGCGCCATCAACATCTTCTCCGACGCCGGCCCCGACGTGCGCTGGGTCGGCGACGAGCAGGGCTTCGCCGGGACCACCTGCTGGTCCACCGTCAACCGCTCCTCCATAACGATCGGCGACGCCGGCATTGAGGAGTAAGTACGCATGCGCGATGCATGGTCGTGAATTGCTCTGTTCTGTTAGTTACTGATGGACAAATTCCGTGCGTGCGTGCTAGGTATCTCAACGCCGGCGATCCGCGAGGCACGGACTGGGTGCCGCCGGAGTGCGACGTGTCGATCCGGCCGGGGTGGTTCTGGCACCGGAACGAGACGGCCAAGCCGCTGAGCCAGCTGCTCAAGATATACTACAACTCGGTGGGCCGGAACTGCGTGCTGCTGCTCAACGCGCCGCCCAACACCACGGGCCTGGTGGAGGACGCCGACATCGCCAGGCTCCGCGAGTTCCGCGCCGCCCTCACGCGCATCTTCGGCACGGACCTTGCCAAGGGCAGCACCGCGAGGGCCAGCAGCGAGCGGGGCGTCGGCTTCGAAGCGCGCAAGGTGCTGGACGGGTCCGACGACACGTACTGGGCGCCGACGGCGGAGGACGGGCGAAAGAACGGGTACTGGATCGAGCTGCGGCGGCCGGCGGCGTCGGCGGCGCGGCCGTTCAACGTGGTGAGGATCCAGGAGCACGTGGCGCTGGGGCAGCGCGTGGAGCGGCACCAGGTGTTCGTGGACGGCGTGGCCGTGGCGAGCGGCACCACGGTGGGGCACAAGCGGCTGCACCGGCTGGCCCGCCCCGTCGCCGGCCGGACGGTGAAGGTGTGGCTCGCGGCGCGGCGTGGGGTGCCGCTGGTGTCGGCGGTGGGGCTCCACCTCGACCCCTACGCAACCGACGTGATGTGACGACTCTTTGAATCCAATAATTGTTGTTACATCGTCGCATCCAAGCTGTTGGGCGCGCTAGCGATAGTGATACTGATACACAGCTGCATTTCTCCGCATTTCTTCTCGGATGGACCCGGTCAAAATTCAAACTCAAACCTTCCATTCAATTGATTTTGAAGTATGTACTGAAAACAAACTGTTCTGCGTATACCAAGAATTAAGCTATGGCATAGGCGTTGGATTGCGCCAAGATTCGGAGGCTCCTCTGTCGAGCAGAAGCCGGTGACGACAACGAGAATGGATCCCAGGGTTTAGGGTGAGGCGGGGGCACACAGGAGATGAGGAAGAAGGTGAGTAGGTGCCCGTCACCCCTACTGGGAAAGTCTCACTAGGGTGAGAACTAG